>NC_056737.1:558570739-558594345 GCF_019279795.1 Protopterus annectens | reverse complement strand
TCACAAAAAAAGTGCCAGCTTCTCCTATCTTTCTCACTAGGCAAGAAATGGAACTCTCTCCCTCCTTCACTTAGGACTATACCAAACTCAGAAACCTTCAAAACCCAACTTTTCTCATACCTGTCATCCAAATGGAAATGTTCCTGCTTACACCCTACCTAAATTCAAGGGAATTTCCCAATGAGTTCTTCATACTCCTTGCTCCTCACCTTCCTCTAAGTCATATTTCTATTCTTCTACAACAGACTCAAGCTCTCAGTCACTGATTAAGCAATCTCTCACATGATTCCAAGTATGTATATATTGTAAATAGCAAATTATGTCTGTTGACTGCACATTAAGTATATACCTTACTTAATTAGAATAACTGCATGCAAACTGTCTCCCCTCTACTAGTATAATAACACAAGAACCTTAGATATTTTATTATAAAGACAGTTGATCATGCTTGCTCTGAATGCAAACACCTGTAAACTGTGTTCTCTAATATCTGTTAACTGTGCTGTATGCTGTACATTTTATGCATTTGCATTTCCTTACTGTATGAATATTGTACATGTATTATACCTTTATAATTATGTAACCCTTACTGTATTGCTTATGGAGCTTTTCTCCCCGGGCCTCCATTGAAAATGGGCACTTTCAGGCCCAGTGGACTTCCCCGGTAATCAAACTGAAAATAAATAAATAATAAATAAATCAGTCAAGGAAGATGTTAACTCATTATATCCAACTGACGCCTCCAGGTGCATCTGAGGTTAACTCCTACTGATGCCTCAAGGCGTCAAATATTGCTTGTTCATATTTGCATTAATAATTCCAAAAACCATGCTTTGTACAAGGTTTGAAAAGATTTAATCTTAAAGCTTACACAATGACAAACGCAACTGCATTAATATTTGACCTCTGTCTATTGCAGGTGAATAGATATTAACTGCTGATATTAACTGGAAATTGAACCAAGAAGAATCTAAGGAACTTTTTTGCCCTGATTTACCCTGTGATTACGCCTGGGTGGACACCTAGACCTAACTAAATTAATACAGCTCATCCAATTGCTCAAGCAATAATAACAACTCTGCTGCCTCATCCCCTTTTTTGGAAATTGAACCAAGAAGAATCTAAGGAAGTATGCGCATCTGCTGCTAAACCTTTAATCACCTTACTGTTTAAGCCTTGCTAGCTGTTTTAGTATACTCCCTGGCAGGAACGCCAGCAGCCTTAACCCCCCTTGTTCCAGTTCTCTGCTCTTCCCCCTCATCCCGTTCCCTGACTTACACTAGCTCCCTTCTTCCTTCAGTCCAACTTGGTCCAGAGAATATCCTAGTGGACTAAAGTGTACTTCTGCATTTGTCCACTAGGTGGCAGCATTCCCCCACTAAAATAGA
The DNA here is from genome assembly GCF_019279795.1 of Protopterus annectens. Classification (NCBI taxonomy): domain Eukaryota; kingdom Metazoa; phylum Chordata; order Ceratodontiformes; family Protopteridae; genus Protopterus; species Protopterus annectens. The sequence continues at coordinate 558,592,957 of NC_056737.1, read as the reverse complement.
CTTCACTTCACCCACTTCATGTATTCTCTCCAAGCTCTAACATTTCTTTTTCTCACTCTATCTCCTATACTCTTTTAGCCCACTCTAAGCCCTAACATTTCTTTTCTTACTCTCTCTCCTAAATTCTCATAGCCCACTCTTACACAACACATCCAGGTCCCCTCTACTTACCATTCAGCAAACTTACCCCTCTGCAAACAACGCTCCACTGATAGGCTCTCGAGCCTCTCCAGTCCTCTTTGGTTCTACCCACTCTGTTCGCCCTGTGGGCTCACTCCGCTCCCCTACCCTGCCCCCATTTCCCACCTGCCCCCAGCACCTCTACCTATATTCCCCCCATAACCACACCCACTGCCATTCTACTCCAATCAATCACATTCTCTGAAAACAACCACTCCCTTTTTCCCACCCAAATTAACCTTCATTACCTTCCCAAGACTATCCCACCTAGCCAATAGGATTCCTCTTTCCCCTCTACTCCCACTCCCTAACCACACCCCTTCCAATCCTAACACAACTCTCCAATCCTGTACTATTATTTCAGTACTTACCAGCTCCTATATACATAAATCTCCCTTATATCCACATACAATTCATCAACAAAATTTAAACTCTACATAATCCCCATTTCATCATGCTTTCAAAACCCTCTTTCATCTCCTTTTTACTTCTACTACTTCTTAATTTATCCTATCTTTACTACCTCGCCCAACCCCTTAACTCATACCACTCACAATCCCTCCATGTTACCAACCACAATAACTCCCCTCTACCATACTCACACACTCCTATTTCTCCACATCTATATCCTATAAATAACCTCCTACTTTTCTCATACAAACTTATCACCTCTCACAAACATTTTACCTGCATAGTAACTAGCAAATGCTTCAGATTCACAATAGAACCAAATCTACTTACTAAACTGTCCAACTACCAAACTAATCCACTCCTACATATAATTTCCAGTCTATTATCAGGTGACATCCATCCCAACCCAGGCCCCTCCACATATTCCACTACAGACAAGTCAATTTTATTTACTTCTTTTAACTCCCAAAGTATAGTAAACAAAGTCCCAAACCTCCATGCTTGGCTCATATATAATAAACATGACATCCTAACTATCTCTGAAACATGGTTAAAACCCCATATAAAAGACTCTGAAATTATTCCACCAAACTACTCTATCACAAGAAAAGACAGGTCCCATAAAAAAGGGGGTAGAGTAGCTCTCCTATACTCATCCTCATTGTCAGTTACTCTCTATAACAAACCTATTGCACACTTTAAAAACGCTGAACCACTCCTCACATTACTCCAAGTTCACCTACATAAACACATATGTATAGCCTCACTCTACATCCCCCCAGGGGATAATATTTCTACACTTGAAGATATCCTCTCCTGGCTCTCCAACAATATTAGCAATGAAACAATAATCTTAGGAGGCATGAATATTAGCTGGGCCTCCATTCAGTCTCCTAAAAACCCTCTTAATATCAACCTCTACAATTTTTCACAGCTAATCAACTCTGTAACACACCCCTCAAAAAACCTCTCTAGCGGCAGTATTCTAGACCGGATTCTAGTCTCTCATCCCCATTATTTCTCTGACAGTAGCACTCTTCCTGATCCCCTTAGTGACCATATTCCCATCTTCACTCATCGACTCCCATCTCTCCTGCATCGCTCCCATAATTATATTACTATCTGCAACCAAAAAAACTTTAACCCAACAACCTTTTCAAACTCTCTAAAAGCAATTAACTGGAATTGTCTAAAAACATTATCTCTAGATAACGCAGCTGCCCACTTCAACTCAATATTCCTAAAACTACTTGACTCACATGCACCCTTAAGGACTAAGAGAATTAAAATTAAACAGCCCCTTGGCTAACCAAAAACACTCTAGCAACTATGCGGCACAGAGATAAAGTCTGGGCACACTACCAGAAAAACAGCCCCCCCCCCAGTCCATAATGAATATAAAATACTTCGAAATAAGGTAAAAAAGCTCACAATCTCTGATCGACAAAATTGCTTCTCCACACTCCAAAACAATAATAAATCAAACCCTCAGAAATTCTGGAAAGGTATCTCTACTCTCCTTAACCCCAGCAAACAAGACACCCCTACCCCAGACCCAAACACTCCTGACCTAGATTTGGCCAGCCAATTTAACTCTTTTTTCATTGAATCTATTTCCAAATTAACATCATCTTTCTGTAACACCACTACATTCTCCAATACTCCCCCACCCTCCCCCACCAACACTCTATCCTGCACTGCTACTACTTCCTCATTCCCATCTACTAACTCTCGTCCCTCCACTCCTTCTCCTACTCTAACTACTTCATTATCTTCATCTGCCCCTAATTTCCCCCTCTTCACACTCTCCTTTTCTCTCATTAAAACCTATACCCACTTCTGCTATAAAGAAACTCATTCTGAAACTGAAGCCATGCACTAATGCTCCTGATAACATCCCTTCCTACTTTCTTAGCAAAGCTGCTGAAGCAATCGCCTACCCCATTATCATCTTAATCAACTGCTCTATCCAAGAATGTATAGTACCCCAAATCTGGAAAAAGACCTATATCATACCTTTACATAAAGATGGCAACAATAACAATGTTACTAATTTCCGCCCCATCGCTATCCTGTCCCCCATCTCTAAACTCCTAGAAAAGTGTATTCAACTACAACTCCTTCCACATCTCTTAGATAATCACCTACTAACTCCCACACAACACGGATTCAGACCAAATCATAGCACTATGACCGCCCCCCTCTCCTTCCTTGAAACTGTAAATAAAGCCCGTGACTCTGGCCAAATTGTTTCTACCCTACTACTTGACCTCTCTAAGGCCTTTGACACTATCTCTCACAGCCTGCTACTAACTAAACTCTCAAAACTTAACCTATCTCCCTCCTCTTTGAACTGGTTCTCCAGCTACTTATCTAACAGATATCAAGAAGTAAAATGGAAAAAGGCCACCTCCTCATTTCTAAATACCCCTACTGGAGTACCCCAGGGCTCCATACTGGGTCCCCTTCTCTTTAATATATTTATAAATGATTTCCACAACTCTATCCCATTTTTAGACATCATCCAATATGCAGATGATTCTATTATATGCTCTGCCACTTCTATCCCCTCACTCCTAAAACTGACTCAAGATGCTTTTACAACCACTGAGCAATGGATGAAAAGAAATCACCTAGCACTCAATGCCTCCAAAACCAAATTAATGTTATTTACCCCCTCCAAAGTAACCTCTTTCGATAAAAACACATTCTCTATCACTAGTCAAAATAACTCACCTCTGGAACTGGTGTCAGAGACCAAGTTACTTGGGGTCCAAATTGATAGCCAGCTCAAATTCAACTCTCACCTACAGCTAAATATAAAAAAAAACCATCAAAAACTAGGTATGCTCTACTGACAAAATCATTACCTTACACCTGCTACCAAAATCACCCTCTCTACCTCATTTCTTATCCCCTCCCTTCTCTATGGAGCTCCACTCCTAACTAATCTACAGTCCTCTCTCAAAACACAACTTTCCTCTTGTACAATAAAATCGCCAAGTTCGCTACCAACCACAAGTCCTCCACCCACCACTGTTCCTCTCTCCAAAAACTACAATGGCTAGAGCTACCCAGTTATCTCACATACACTCAACTAACTCTTGCACACAAGCTCATTTTCAACCCCTCCCTCTGTTCCTCCCTTTCATCAGCCTTTAAAATGCACCTTCCTGATAGAATATTAAGGTCCAACAATCAAAATCTATTAGAAGTATATAAACCAACTCGTCCCCCAGGCAAAAATCTTCTGTCCTATGGCCTTGCATGCCTTTGGAACTCCCTACCACCATCCATTCGCACCACCTCCAACCATTTTATTTTTAAAAGATCTCTTCATTCACATCTAGTATCCCAGTGGGAATGCTCTTGCTCCCACCCCACATAACTAACACTTGCGATTTCCATCTTCCTTCTTTTCCCTTTTTTCCTCCTGCGTTTTTCTCTTATTATTTACCCCTTTGAAATCTGAAGAAGCATGCCTGTGTAGCATGTGAAAGCGCTTATTTTGTTCCAGTTCAATATTAAATCTTGGCTTTATTACATCGTGGTGGCTGTGTCCAGTTTTTTCTCCTGAATTTCTTTGTTTTGGGATTCACACCTTCAGACGGTAGCAGCGCTTGTTTTTATAACATTATTTCTCTTTTTTGTGCAAGCTACCGCCACACGATGGAAAACACAGCTATAGAACTTGACTATAATCTGGATAATGCCTCCAGGAACCTAAGGTGGAATAATATTGTTAACACGCAGAACAATCCCTTGTTGGGCTTGGAGCTATATCATATACCAACATCGACTGCTCCAGGTACTGTTGACAATCTGAAAGAATTTAATGACCTGATAAGAGAGTTAGAGAATGACTTATATAAACTGCAAAGGCTGCTTTGGCAGAGGAGGCACATGGAGGCATGCCTTCATTTTCGGGTTGTGCCGAGAGGTATGAGGATCTTGTGTATGCCTACTTATGATAACAACCACCCGGACCTGTTAAAAAAGTGGCAAAAACTTAATCAAGAATTAAGTTTTAACTATATAAAATTGTTAATTGTATATTTCTCCCCTATTGAAGCGGAACTCACACATAAAGTGGAGGCTCTGAACAGAGATTTACAACACCGCTTCAAGGGTGGGATATATGAGAAAAGAATTGATAGCGTTTACACTCAAGTTATGCTATACAGTGATAGGTTGCAGCAGGTGAAGTATCATAAGCTGCAACGGGACCACATGGACTTTTTGCTTGGTCAAGTGTTTGTTTGGCCTAAATATAATCAACGATAAGGGCAAGCATCTGAAAATAATGACATACCTCAAAATATAGACAAATCAAATATGCATGTTCGTGAATTTGATACAACAGCTGGAGCAGTCTTAACTGCAGTTTATAATAGTGAAAGAAAAGGTCCACATGTCACTGATGCAGTTACGTCATCTAAAGAGCAACACGACAACATTACTTCCTCTGCCCTTCCTTGTAATCAAGAGGCCCTAATGGAGGTAAGGAACAGCGATGGATTAGGGGCAAGATCAAAGGCGTCCTCTAGGAGTTCGGAAGATTTTTTCCGCTACCGTTGAAATTCCGCGAAAGAGAAAGGGACAGATCAAACAGTCGTGGCCGCAGGAAACGCAAGTTTTCAGGGGACAACTTCGGTGTGATAAGAAGGGCACGGAGCTGAATAAGTTGGTCTATAATTTTTCAGGATTTGAACTCAACAAAGCTGACTATTCTTTATTAAATAAGGGATTGTCTTTCATTCCCTCTCAGGCAAGTAAACTAAGTGAACTTTTAGTTGACTTAAGACTTTTTGGACGCTTAGTGGCATTAAGGTTAATGTATGATAAAAAAGATGATTATTTGATAGATAGTTTTAAACGTAAAAGTTCTTTTTGTCCACAATTATCAAATAACGTTGAATGTTATATTAATCTATGTGAGCATGACTTTTATGCTTATTTTTCAAAACAAGGCCCTAAGTGTATGCATTTTAATTTAAACAAAGAGGAGAGAGCTTCTTTAAGTAATTTAACTTCTAATAAAGATATTATAATCAAACCTGCTGACAACGGGGGAGGGATAGTAATAATGAACACAGTTGATTATGACAATGCTATGCTCACTTTGTTATCTGACACTAATACTTATGTAGAGATAAGCTCGGGGTCTCTTATGAAAGTTATTAACAAAGTGTATGATGATATTTATGATCTATTGATGTGCAGACAGGTCACCCAGAGGTTATATGATTTTTTCTTGGTTGAGTTCCCTACAATACCATGCATTAAGGGTCTCCCCAAGATACATAAAAATGGTTTTCCTCTCCCCATGAGGCCTATAGTAGCAGGCGAGGGATGGGTTACTGAAAAAATATCACAATATATGGAGAGCATACTAGGACCCATTGTTTGAAACATTCCGACTATCCTAAAAGACCTAAAAGTTAATTCATGATTTATCTACTATCAAGGATGATTTTAAAGATGTTTCGTATTTAATGGTAACTTTAGATGTAAGGAATTTATTCACAGTCATTCTGAATGATTACGGTATAGAAGCAGTTAGAAGGATGCTGCTAATAACAGAAGGGGTAACTAATGAACACGAGATATTGATATGTACACTATTGGACACTATCCCTAACAATAATGTGTTTACGTATCATGAAAAATTTTATGCACAAAGGTGGGGAGTAGCAATGGGTACCCCCTGTGCAAACTCTTACGCGAATTTGGTAGTACATTTTTGGGAGAGGGCATTTTTGTTCAGTAGTGTATATTACCAACAGGTGTTACTATATAAAAGATTTGTAGATGACATACTGCTGTTTTGGAAAGGAAGTATGGTAGATCTCTTAGCATTTATTAACTTTTTAGAGTCTACCACTGACTTTTTGAGATTTACCTCAGAATTTTCAGTCTATGAAGCATGTTTTTTGGATGTTAAAATAACCAGGATGATGGACGGTGGCCTTTCTACCAGCTTATATAGAAAACCTTGCTGAAAGAATACACTTTTATGTTATAGTAGCATGCATCCAAGACGTGTCTTTCCCAATATAATAAAAGGGCAGTTTGTCAGGATACACAGACTGTGTAAAGGGAGTCCTGATCTAGAAAGGCAGCTTGATGATTTACACACCCTGTTTTTAGACAGATGATATAATGATTCTATGATTAACAAAGTTAGATATCCCACAATAGACAATGTAAATGAGAACACTAAGGTTATCATGAATCATGTAAATACTGGATCTAGAGGGAGATATGACACCATAACTCCGTTTGTTACAAGATATACTAATGATAACAAGAAAATAGTGGCTATAATAAGTAAGCATTGGAGTGTACTCACTATGGATGCAAAAATGATGAGTATAGTGGGACATAAACCTAGATTTAATTATAGAAACAGTAAGAATCTAAAAAGGCTATGATGTAAAGAACACATGATAGATAGAATTAATAGATTCAATATAAGTAAAGTGGGTACCTATTGTTGCACGAGATGCAATATATGCAGATATATAGTAGTTGAACTATGTTTGTCCATCCTACCATGACGTTTGAATTTAATCCTAAGTTTTATGCCACCTGTAATAGCAAGAACCTAATTTATCTAGCTACATGTACTAAATGTACAGGGTTCTATGTGGGCATGACAACGCGAAGGTTAAAGGATAGAATATATAATCATGCATATGATATAAGGAAGATGAATCCTCAACATTCTTTAGCCAGACATGTTAGTTTACATGCTGGCCATACTTTTAGGTTCAGAGTGCTACAGATGGTACTGCAAAATAAACGGGGGGGGGGGGGGTAGTAACCTGAACCACATGGAGTCTATTGAGCTTGAATGGATCTTTAGGATGAGAGCACATATAGAACCAGGACTCAATCAGTCTATCAGCATTAAACCAATTCTTGAGGCACGCATTTGGATATATACACCTCAGGATCTGATGTATATATATATATATATATATATATATATATATATATATATATATATATATATATATATATATATATAGATATATATATTTATATATAGACGTATATATATATATATATATATATATATATATATATATATATATATATATATATGCTTGCTTATGTCATATATATTATTATCAGTATCCTGCTTTACTAGGTAGAATTTATGAATGATATAAGTAAGAATGATCTATAAGGGTTGGATATGTTAAAAACCCTATACAATTTTTAGGCTTTGATCTAGGAATATTCAGATGAAATATTGTTTTATATTCTGTAAGTAGACTCTTGGATATGAGTTAGTTTTATCATATATTAGCTCTTAATGACATTATAGTGTGGTAGGTTATAATGTAGGGTGTTACAATGAATGCTGTGCAACATGTCCTATTTATTCATTTATTCATTCTTTCGTGGATATTGTTGGATAGAGAGATTATACATTTTTATATATGCTTATATATGTTTATATATGTATATTGAGCAGTATTAACAATTTTAATGCACATATATATATATATATATCATTATACACTCATATATATTTTTAGTATAGCTAGAGCTCTATTTGCTTATCTCCTAAGTGTTGTTATTGAACAATTTTAGTGAAGTTCTATATGTTCTAGTCTACAAATATTATGGTTCATATTGTTGAGGTTGTTTTACACATTTTATTTATATATTCTATTTGGCTTTATATATTTCTATACATTTTGTATAATTATTTGTATTTATAATGTGGCATATGTTTTATTTTATTTTATTTTATATATCCTTCACCTGATTTTAAGTTAGGATTGGTTGCTTTAAGAACATTATTTCGTTTAATCAATCAATTAATTAAAGCAGTACTAAGCAATCATTTAATCAGTTATATGGTCAAATGGTTAGTATTTAAATGTGGTTGGTATAATGAGTATTTGAAATCTGAAGAAGCATGCCTGTGTAGCATGTGAAAGCGCTTATTTTGTTCCAGTTCGATATTAAGTCTTGGCTTTATTACATCGTGGTGGCTGTGTCCAGTTTTTTCTCCTGAATTTCTTCGTTTTGGGATTCACACCTTCAGACAGTAGCAGCGCTTGTTTTTATAACATTATTTACCCCTAACTCATACATATTATTATTCCTATGATATTTGGAAATAACTCACTAGGCCACACCTCCTAAGTGTTTGCTTCCTAATATGTTATTATTTCTCAGTATTTTTGTACAATACTTCCTATTATTATTTTTCAGTACTTTCATGCAATATTCCTTTTAGTCTGTATTATCTATTAATTTCATCACTAGTCTGTATTAATTCCAATGTTGCTGTATTATTTGAAATTGTTTTTCTTGTATCTTTAACTTTTTTATAATTGTATAATTTGTATAACTACTATGAATAACATACTGTAACCTATTTAGTTTTGGAGCTTTTCTCCCCAGGACTCCATTGAAAATGGGTTCATTTTGGCCCACTGGACTATCCTGGTAAACCAACTGCAAATAAAATAAAAAAAAAACTGCTGCTTTTACGATATTAATTTATACAGATTTAATTTTCACATTTTTCTAAATATCTCAACAAACAAGTAACACAGACAGAACTTCTTGTCCTCATATGAAAGCTTTCAGCTAGATAAATAAAATTCTGCTGACAGTATGTGTATAACTTGAGTGGTTGCTAAGATATTGTAAGTTGTTTACAAAATATTACAAATGTAATAGTTACTGGGCCAGATTTATGAAGGCTTGCACAGAGTGTAAGAACAGTGTAAGATGGCAGACAGGCAATATATCTGCCGAGCGATTCAGCAATAGCCGGTAAAGCTACTCTTGCACGGACAGTGTTATGGTATGCAAATTACCTCATTTGCTGCTGAAAGCTATGCAAATGAGGTAAATTTGCGATCCAGGAACCACTAACCTGTCCGTGTAAGAGTAGTGTTATTTGCAGAATTGTACTCCGTTGGTAACAGAGTACCGTTCTGCAAATAGCTAAACGGAGCTATGACAGCTCCAAATAAAGGATGCATCTAGTTAAGGAAGCATGCCAATGGCCAAATATAAACCCATTGGCATTTGCAAATGTTGGAAATCCGCAAAATCCAATCTTATTTTTTCCCCGATCGCCGATGTTTAACCGTAGTGCAGCGTCGCGCAAACATGCTGCGCTTTAAATTAAATGAAAAAAGGGAAAAATATCCACAAATGTGCTTTTACACTAAAAAGCTTGTCCTGCCATGCAGGTGAATGGCAGGCTGCAAACAATATGGCCACTAAGTAGTGGTTGCTAAGAGGGGGAAGCTCAGTGTGAGAGATGTAACCAAGCATTAGTAGGCAATCCTATGCAAATGAGGATAAGGATAGTGAATCCCAACTTTCCCTGGCATGTGAGCCATGTCCCTAGAGTGAAAGTGTAGGAGTAGGGTAGTAGTTGAGTAGAAGATAGGTGACATCATGAGGGGGCATGTCTGAAAGACTGTAAGGTGATTGGAGCACAGTGGCATGTGTTTGCCCTGAGTTGCTCAGGATTGCAAGAGGCATGTTTACAGTGGTACTAGCTGAAAAAAGAAACCAAAGGCGTACGCCATGCATATATCAGAAATTTCTTGCAAACGGGCACACAACGTGTGCACGCATGTGCGCGCATGTAGGCGAGTGTGCGCTAGTGTGCGAGTGTGTGAGCTTGTTTGCGCGCCACTGCCCTTTGTGGAAACAGAAAGGGAAAAAGGAAGGAAAAGAAGTAGTAGGAAGTTAACCAAGGAGATCTAGCAGAGCTGCCAGGTGAAATATATCACAATCAGTCAATTACACAGGCAGTCGACTAGCCCAGCCCAGCAATTTAAACTCTGCAAACAGCAGTCTAACCTGTTTTCTCACAAGAACTCTGCAACACGGCAGTTTAGAAAGAGTGAAAACTCAAAAAGCTTAAGGCTGACAAAATGTTAGGGGCTGCCATTGCTATTATAAACCAACATGTGCAAGGTGCTGAGGGTGGTGATGTTGTGAATGCTGCTGAGAAACTCACAGTGAGGAGACGGAGAAGAGTGTACAGACCCAGGGTAACCTACCAGGGGCCACATGAGCTGGAGATAGTGGAGTGCTATAGAATGGACAGAGACCTCCTGCAGCAAATTGTTGAGCGGTGCCCGCCATGCCTCACACACAGAACCAACAGAGGGGAACCCATCCCAGTGGATACCAAGGTATGTGTTGGCCTATGAATACTAGCTAAAGGTACCTTCCAGAGACCAACTGGTGATATGATGGGTGTTTCACAGGCATCAGCATCCAGGGTACTGCACCAGTTCCTGGATGCCATGTCAGCACATGTCGGTGAGCATGTATATTTCCCCAATTCCAGTGAGGCATTGGCCAGCAATATGCGTCTCTTCCACCAAATAGCCGAATACCCTGAGGTGGTGGGTGCAATAGACTGCATCACATACACATCAAAGCACCACCCAGTGAGGTGGGTAGTGTCTACGTCAACCGCAAGGGCTTCCTCTCCATCAACTGCCAGGTTGTGTGCGATGCCGAGGGCATAATAATGAATGTGTGTGCTGGCTGCCCTGGAAGCTGTCACGATTCCCACATCTGGCATCTGATGCAGCTGTACCAGAAATTTGCCAATGGGGACATCCCTGACGGTCACCTAGTAGTGAATGCTGGATACGCACTGGAGCTGTGGCTGATGACACCCATCAGAGATGTACACATACCTGAACAAGAACTCCATAATGAGGCACATGCACAAACAAGAAACATAATTGAGTATGTGTTTGAGATGCTCAAGTCACGGTTCCGGTGTCTGGACACATCTGGTGGAGCCTTGCAGTACTCACCAACTACATGTATCCACATTGTCATGGTATGTGCCATGCTACACAATATGATCCTGCGAAAACAGCTGCAGCAGGAACAGCATGGGGCAGGGCCAAACAGCCCCCCACCATTGCCAAGGCCTGCACAGGCACAGTGTGACTCAGAGGAGGAACAACCTGAGCCTGCCTCAGTAGGCAGAAGGAGGCGTGCCCATTATGCCCTGGCCTTGGCAAAGAGGCAATGCATAGCACATACACTGACTCAGTAGGAACCCTGGAAATAACACCTCTCTCTGACTCTTACATACAATAAAAGGGATGCCTAACTTGACACTACCTGTTTCAAACATGTATACGGAGTGTATTATGTGCATCCGACATAGGCAGCCCTGCAGCACCACCTGAGGCATGATTGCCCCATATTAAGCAATATAAAGCAGTGTTAAGCACATTTTACCAGTATTTAGCATATTTAAGCACAATTGTGTGGAGCTGCACACTGTGCAAACTAGTGCAACGTCGGGCAACGTTGGGCAAAGTCAGGCAAAGTCGGTTAAACATGCTCACACCTGCTTTACTGTTCCTTAACCAGTCAGGTCTGCACAGCAGGAAAATAAAAAGCAGTGACAGGGCTCAAACTCAGGATACTGTGCACTATAGACACAGTACTGAACCACTAAGCCATGACAGCATTTCACTGGCACAGACACAGCAGGGCAATTGTAGACTAACGCAAACACAAACAAATGCTGTATCATGCCCTCTGAAATTCCCCCTAGGCATATGCAGACAGATAACAGCAAGCCAGGCAGTGTGATGTGAGTTGGGTAGGCTATGAAGTCACAAACTAATAAACGTGGAATTGGAAGCTAAGTTCTGTAGTACAGTAGTATGCCTCAAGCCAGTATGATAGCCAACAGTACAGACTGAAATGGAGTACCTGACATAGCAGTGCAGGCCTAGCAAATGTGTACAAGTGTCAGGTGAACCCCTCATCCAATGTACACCCACAGTAACAATCAGGTGTGCCCCCGGGTAGAAATGTGCAAATAATAGCTGTCTCCCCTGTATTTAGAAAAGTTGATAAGTCTATGCAAAGCGACTCATGGAAGCCCTGCAGGCACAGCGTGCTTCCTGTCGATGTACAACACAAAGGTGAGCCCTGAAGTAAAAAACAACTTGATTTTTCACACACATATAGTTTATATGTCCATACTGGGCATGCTCACACACTTCAACAAATTTAGCAAATGCCAGTCAGCAACATACTGAAAGGTCATACTGGGCATGCTCACACACTTAGGCCATGTCTGAGTACAGCAGTGGGCCACACATATCTGGCAGTTGCAGTTCTCACCCCAGAAACATGTCCACCAATCCTGCCTTGCGCACACAGTGATATGTAAACAGACCCATACAATATATTGTACTCCTGTCATAATCATACTATGTACTACAAGTACTGAACTCATTCAGAGAAAGTGAAAATTCAAAGAAGACCAATAAATCTCCGATCAGTATCATCAATAAACAATGAGCACTCCTAACATTAATCAATCCATGTTATGGCAAAAATATTGTCAAAGAGACCATAGAGAACCATAAAGCTTTATTTCACAATGTCATAAATATCAATGTAAACACATATATGTTCTGAGTCAGTGCAAACTGTAAATTAATACATGTACATGACTGAAACCACCAACATCTTGTCAGACAGATTCATACATATTTACCCCCCTCTCACTGACAAAAGGGCCCATTATCATACCTGGAGACTGTGAAAACCCAGAAATCACATATACAATGGTTAAACAGCACTTTCCAAACCTAAAAACACGGCGACTATGGGATGACATGGCTTCCCTAGCTGTGTCATATGTGAACTCCAAAACAAACAGACCCTGCACCTGAACAGTCCATTGAGACTCACCCTCTCTACAGGATATGAAACTGTTGAATGCGTTACAGCAACATTTGGCATACTCCACAAGTGTTGGTGCACAACAGACCATAGGAACTATTGTCTTATAAGCCTATTAAGCCTGATCTGCAAGGCCATGGAGTCCATCATGATGGAACTCATAAACAGAGCTATTGTGAGCCAACAAACACCCAACGCTACCAATTTCAGTTTGGTCAGGGGCAGATCATGGTTCCCAAACCTGCTGGACTGTTTTTAAGGCAGTCATCCAGGACATACATAAATGAAATGAGCTACACACATCCCACATAGACCTTGGAAAGCCCTCTTCCAACATCCCAGACACATGTCGTATCCACAAAATGAACAACCAGTGCATAAATATGTATGTCATCTGATGGATTGCCAAGTGGGGCACAGATAGATCCCACAAGGTAAGAATTGTGGTCTCCTGTCCAAGCTGGTAACAACTGCTGTCCCCTATGGCTCAGTCCTGGGACCCCTCCTGTCTGGTGTATACTTTTCAGAAATACTGTCAAACACATGAGGGCTATGTTTAGCAAAGTTTGTGGACGACTGCAAAAAAGTTGTCATAATCGATGTTTGGGACAAGAGAGACATCCTTAAAAAGGGGCTCAGTCAGACATATGTGGTGTAAAAATTATGCCCTCAAGCTGCAGTCATACAGATACCACATAGGTGCCAACACCCTAAATATGGAGGTGATAATAATGGATCTATGGACACATGTGGATAGTCATCTCTACCTCCAGAAATATATTCACAAAGTGGTTAGAAAATCATACTATGTGTTCCCACAAACCGTCAAGGACTTTGCATGTAGGTCAAAGGAGATTCCCTCTACTCATCAGTCATCAGACCCGTCAGAGATTACTGGCCTCAAACAGTTGCTCCATGCAACCAGAATGAATTTAACTCAATCTGTACTCTGTTGCATACTGTCTACTCAGGAGATCTCTGCCCAACAGACAGGTCCATGTCCAATGCAGAATTGATGTACTTGCACTCTCTGACATAAACCCAAGCTCACTGTACCACATGCTCTAGGGATATCATCATCACAACATTAAATAGAACATGTTGGAGGGATACATGACTAACTCACAGACTTCCCTTGCTTTGGAACAGGCTCCCAACCGACATTAAGCCGAGACCCTCACTGACACTCTTCCAGAGGAGTCTTGATGAGTGTATGTGAAACTGAACTGTCAAGCCATGGATCACTTCATCAGCTCTACTACACAGAGGCCTAGGGAACTAACTTCATGGGTGGTGATAGCTGCACACTCTGGACATACTAATATATGCCTTCAGGCAGATAGCCTATCACCTACCTATGTACCTATATATATATATATATATATATATATATATATATATATATATATATATATATATATATATATATATGTAGGGGGAACACAGTATAATAAGCCAAAGATGGATGGGCACAGATGTGTGTAAGAGGGTGACCATGACAGGGAGCCATCCAGGACTGTCCCACCCAGCACACATCCCAATGGCATGAAAGACATGAGGTGCACATCTCTCCCACTGTACATAACAGCCACCAGTATCTGTAAGCATTACAGTGTATGTGGTCCATCTGTCTGCTGTACAACATGACTGTACAATGAAGTACACATCTACTATCTGTAGACATGTACCTGTCACATAGGTCCATAGGTATGTAGTAGACTATCTCCACGAAGGCATATATCAGCCTACGCAAGTTGTGCAGCTTTCACCACACCATTGAGTAGTCTCCCAAGGCCTAGTTCTAACAGTTAGTACCCTAAGCCCCTTTCTAGTGGGGCTGCTGATGTGATGCCTGGCATGAACTGTCTGTTTCCCATCCAGTCATCGAGGTTCCAATTGAAGAGTGTCAGTGAGGGGTTCTGTCTGATGTACATTCGGACTCTGTTCCACAGTAAGGCAAATGTCTGGGATGGTACTGTATCCCACCAGCATGTTGTATTCATTGTCCTAATGAGGTTCATATCCCTGGAATGTGTAGGACGACTCAATGTTGTTATGTGTAGATGGAGCATGTTCAACAGTCATGTGTTGGACATGGCTCTGTATGTTAGGCAGAGTGTGCCTCTGAGTAGGCAGCACACAACGAAGAACAAGTGTAGTTTTACCAGTTGTGTTGCATAACACAACTGTTGAAGGCCAGTAATCCTCTTGGTGAGGTACCTATGTGTTCTCTACAGCTGCTGGATATGCTAAGTCGAGTACATCCAAAATGCTGCACTGTACTCAATGATGGGTCTGATGATATAAGAGTAGAGTGCCAACACTACCTCTTTGGATCCTGATGCAAACCCGTTGTTGATTAGATGGGCCACATAGGATCTCCCAATCACTTTGGCAACATGGTTGTCAAAGGAAAGATGACTATCTACTTGTGTCCCCAGATCCCTTATCACATTGTCATTTTAAGGGGGTAACACCTATGTGGTAGTTTGTGTGTATTTTGTTTTCAGCAGAGAGGATCACTATGCATTCCTCCACAGTGAGCTTGAGGCCATGATTCTGACACCACACATCTGTCTCATAGAGTCCCTTCTGGAGAATATGTCTGTCTTCCGGGGAATCTATTATGGCAAACACTTTACAATTCCCAGGAAACTTAGTCAACCACAACTTTCCTGTGTTGGCATGTACATTTGAGAAGTCTATAACAAACAGGAGGGACCCCAGGACTGAACCCTGGGGGACACCAGTCATTGCAGGTGTGGAGTCTGACATGTAGCCAGCAACTCGTAATGTGTGGGATCTATCTGTGAGGCAGTTTGTAATCCATCCTGTGATGTATGGATTCATGGCCAGGTTGGTGAGTTCATCTATGATACCTGACTGGGGAATGGTGTCAAAGGCCTTAGCGAGGCATAGGTAGGCTGTGTGGATCTCATTTCAATCATCCGTAGCCTGGGTAACTGTCAAAGAAATCCTCCCAGTTCAGGAGGCGTGTTCTGCATTTGACCAAGCCAAACTGTGTGTGCTCAACTGTGTGAAGGTTCCCAATCTCTGTATTGTTGACTTCCATTATGATTTGCTCCATTGCCTTGCAGAACACAATTGTCAGGCTCATAGAGCATGAATGCCAAGGGGTTTTCGTGGCCCCACCCCCGTGGAGTGTGAAGAATGTTGCTGTGCAACATTCTATGGGTACATATCCTGTAGAGAGCATGTAGAGAGAGGTGTAGGTATCCTTTATGAATATGGATACATCCTCACCCTATGTGCTATGATTCAGGTTCTGATGCTGGAAGGTATGGAATGAGTAGTATCCTTGTAGTGCTGGTGTGCTGTCTGGAGCCTTGAACTAGGTTACCGATACTGCACAGATATCAGTATCCTCCATAATGAGAAGTGCCTCGAGTGTGTGCATCTGGAGGCTGAGACTTCTGGCAAATGAGTAGCATTTAGCTCACTTTGTGGTAATTTGTGTTGGTTACGGGGTTTGGTTTGTCCTGCGTGACCGGTGTTCCACACCTGATGTCAGTGCCTCATTGGTCCCATCTGACCATAAGCTAATCATCCTACATATCCACATTCTGGACCCACACCCCCATTAAGGAAACCATGTTAAATAATTTCTCCAAAGCCAATGTCATGCTTCTTAAGACAGAAGTGCTGAACTGCAGGACACACATGCAGATGGACAGTACAGTTATGACTACTTAATCCTTCACAATTGCACTTCATAAGCACTTACATGACTGCATGCATCGTGCTATCCCAAACAGAACCAAGATGCTAACCTCCAAGAAAAGGAAGCCAATATGGTGTTCCCCTGCCATAAACAAACTGCACAACAGAAGGAAAATACTGTTGCAAAACAGGGTAAAATCCCATGAGGGGAGGAGCTCCATGGTCCACATCAGTAAGAAGCTGTGATCCATGATAAAATCCTCCAAAGCTAGTTATGAAAACAGAATCAACACTGATTCTAAAGACAACCACAAAGCATTCTATAGCTATGTCAAGAATCTCAATAGCAACACTCAGATCTGCTCTGAGTTACAGCACAATGGCACTAAATATACAGACCCAACTGATATTGCTAACATCCTGGCAGATAGAATCAGTGCTAACTTTAACCCCCCCCTCACCCATGAATGAGCACATCTCCATAACGGAAGACTGCAAAGTTGCTGCCATCATGGCTGCACAGGTAAAAAACACTCTCCAAAGCCAGTAACACAGCATCCATGGGACCAGATAACATCTCAGGCTGTGGTCTACACAAACTACAGAACGAACAGGCACCACACCTATGTACCATGTTCAGTCATAGCCTCACCTCAGGCTTTGTGCCTACTGAATGGTGCACAGCGACGGTTATCCCACTACACAAGGGGGGAGACACCATGGTCCCCAGGATCTAGCGGCCCATTAGTCTGATGAGCCTGCTCTGCAAGGCCAAGGAATGTATCATCATATAACTTATAAAAAAAGACATTGGTAATCTCCAAACACTGGACCACAACTATGTTGTGTTTGTATAAGGCAGATCATGTCTCCTAAACCTGATAGACATCATTGAAGCAGTCACCAGAACCGTAGACAAAGGTAAGGTGGTTGACGCAGCCTATGTAGATCTTGCCATGGCTTACAACATGATCCCCCACTCTGGAATTATAGATAAACCCACTAAACTAGGTATACATCGCTATGTCACAAGATGGGATGCCAACTGGCTAACTGACAGAACACACACTGTGAAAGTAGCAGACTCCAAGTACAACATTCGACCAGAGACAAGTGCAGTACCACAGGGTTCAGTCCTGGCTCCTGTCCTGTCTGGAATCTACTTCCCTGAAGTAAACTTTAACATGGAAGGTCTGTGGCTAATGAAGTTTTCAGATGACTGCAAACTAGGAGCCATAATCAAAACTACTGAAGATGTGGACATCCTACAAAAGGGCCTTACTGAGACAGATGCCTGGTGTTAAAGCCATGGCTTCAAGCTCAATGCCAAAAAGTGCATTGTCATCCCCTTTGGTAAAAACTCTGTAGCCATGAACTACAACATAGGCGGTAGTATACTTATCACTGAAAGTGTAATTAGTGACCTTGGGTCAAAGGTGGACAGTGGATACAACTGTGATAATCACATCCCTGCAGTAGACTGGAAATCCTTCTACGTGGCACTCCTCATCACAAAAGGTGTCTCATGCAGGACAGAAGAGGACATTGTTCACCTCTACTCATCACTCACTGGATCCATAACAGAGTACAACGCCCCTTTTGCTATGTACCTCGCAAGACATCAACAACAACTGGAAAGGCTGCAGACATACCTCACAAATAGCATTAGTGGCCTGAAATACATGCCATACACAGACAGTCTCAAAATGCTCCAGCTGTACTCTCTCGCATATCGCCTTCTCAGAGATGTTCTCTGCCTAACATACAAAGCTATGTCAAACACAGAGCTGTTGGACATGCTCCAAGTAAAACACTCACAATCCTTTGGATCTTCGGCCACAAAATGAGAGTGATATACAAAAGGAAGTGGTGTATCCATTTACCCTATGGATACCCACACCTTCAGGTTAGTGGCACAGCATGAGGCCTTGGAGACCATGCAAATGCAACTAACATTGTGCAAAGCTGCTTATCAGATTGTAGCCTGCTACAAATCACCTACCTTGTCTCAGGAACCTCACCCAGTATTCCTGAGAACAGTGGAAAATACAAATGTCCTACCAAACACCATTATATGAGGAGAGCACAACTACCAAAACACTGACTGGGAGAATTACTTGTGTACAACGTCCTTTGCCCAATGCTTCCCAGAGTTTAAAAACTCAAACGCTCTGAAACAGCTGGTTACCATGCCCACTAGAGGTGACAACATACTGGACCTGATCATCACCAACATGGGCTACCAGTGTTCCACAACAGAGATAATACCCCTCGCTGGTAATATCAGACCATAAAGTAATCACACTGGACATCCACATCACGCACACACACCCCCCCCCCCACAGTCAAGGAAACCACTGTGAAGAAAGTTTCTAAAGCAAACAGCACACTTCTCAAGACCAAAGTGGAAAGTTCTAAAGCACCCTTGCTATAGGATAATGCTATACAATCTGCAGAATCATTTACAAGTGCATTCTATGAGCATCTACAGGGATGCATGTATTGAGACATGCCAAATAAAACCATGATGCACTCCTCCAAATATAGGAAACCAATCTGGTGGTTGTTGCACATAAATGAGCTATACAACAGAAGGAGGGAATGAACACATGATAGAGCAAACTTCACATAAGGAAAGGCATCACTGATCATTATTAGGAAGAAACAATGATTGCACATAAAATAATCCAAGGCCAGTTTCTAAAGACAAATTGCCAAGGAATGTAAGAATAACAGCCACAAAGCCTTCGTTAGCTATACCAAACATTTAGGTGGAACTCTCAAAAATGCTGTCAGCTACTGCAAAATGGAAAAAAGAAACACTGAACCATCTTACATTGCCCACATCCTGGGGGACAAATGCAGTGCAAACTCCCCCCCCCCACATCACCCCCAAAAGGGTGTGTGTCCATCCCAGAAGAATGCAGAGCACCAGACTTCATGGACATGCAGGTAGAAACAGCCCTCTCCAAACCTAAGAACACAGCATCAATGGGACTGGATGGTGTCCCAGGCTGTGACTTACACCAGCCCCAAAAGGAACTACACCCTCACCTACATTCACTGTCCAGACTCAACCTTACCACAGGCTATGTACCCAAGGAATGGCATACAGCAACAGTCATCCAGCTCCACAAAGAGGGTCCCACAACAGAACCAGGAAACCATTACCCTATAGGCCTGCTCAGCCTGGTCTGCAAAGCTATGGAGCAAATTATCATGGAACCCATAAACAGAGACAATGGGGCCCTCCAGGAACTGGACTTTACCCAACTTGGCTTTGTTAAAGGTAGATCCTGTCTCCTAAACCTAGTTGACTTATTTGAAACAGTTACCAAGGACATAGATGGAGGTGAATGTAGTCCACACAGCCCACTTGGACCTCACTAAGGCCTTTCAACACCATTCCCCACTCTGGCATCATGGACAAGCTTACCAGCTTGAATATTACTAGCTATGTCACAGGGATGGGTGGCCAACTGGCTCACAGATCAAACACACATGTTCAGAGTTGTGGGTGCTGTGTCCACCTCTAAACCAGTCACAAATGGCATCCCACAGGTATTGGTCCTGGGACCCCACCTGTTCAGTAGATACTGCTCAGAGGTACAGGCAAGCATGGGAGGAGTATGGCTGAACAAGTTTGCAGATGATTGATAACTGTGGTCCATAATCGACTCCACGGCTGACACAGACATCCTACAGAAGGGTTATACACACACAGATACGTGGTGTCAAAACAATGCCCTCAAGCAGAATGCCAAAGAATGCATAGTCATCCCCTTTGGATAAAACAAAGTGCACACAAATTACCACATAGGAGGGAATCCAGTATGTACAGAGAATGTAATTATGGCCCTGGGAACACAGGTAGACAGTAAATTATCCTTTGATGATCACATTGCCAAAGTGTCTACAAATTCCTTCTATGTAGCCCACCTAATGTAACCCACTTTGTCTAGTCTGATGATGTCACCATCCTACAAATATACCTGTGGAAAGAATAACTCCCAGTAATGTGTATAGCGTGTCATGTAAATGTGTACTGCTCTACTATCATTAAGTAATTAGTTAGTGGTTTGAATCCTGCACTTGACAACTGTGTGTGTTTGTTTTTCCTTGTAGAGGAGCAACCTTTTTGGAGACAACTACAACACCTTAAATGTGGTATACCCATATTTGTCAAGTCTGATGATGTCACCATCCTACAAATATACCTGTGGAAAGAAGAACACCCAGTAATATGTATAGTGTGTCGTGTAAATGTGTACTGCTCTAGTATCTTTAAGTAGGGGTTTGAATCCTGTACTTGACAGCTATGAGTGTGTGTGTTTCCTTGTAGAAGAGAAGCCTTTTTGGAGACAACTAAAACACCTCAAAAGTGGTATACTTATCCTTGTCAAGTCTGATGATGTCACCATCCTAAAAATATACCTGTGGAAAAAAAAACTCCAAGTAATGTGTATAGTGCGTCGTGTAAATGTGTACTGTTCTAGTATCATGAGGCCATTAAATTGGGGTTTGAATCCTGACCATGACAACTGTATGGGTGTGTGTATCTCCTTGTAGAGGAGCAACCTTTTTGGAGACAACTACAACACCTTAAAAGTGGTATACTTATCTTTGTCAAGTCTGATGATGTCACCATCCTACAAATATACCTGTGGAAAAAAGAACTTCCAGTAATGTGTATAGTGCGTCGTGTAAATGTGTACTGCTCTAGTATCATAAAGTAGTTAGGTAGGGGTTTGAATCCTGCACTTGGTGAGTGTGTGTGTGTGACACAGTTGGGGACTGTAATGTGGGTTTTTGCTTTTACTACTGTTTGAAATATCACAATGACAACAGTATGTGCATTGCACATCAGGTAGCTGTGTGGCAAATTCATATAAGTACATGTGACCTCAATTATTTCAGAGGTGGGAACCCTGCTTTCTCCATGAATACATCTGTTATCTTTGCCAGAGTGTGCTGCTGCTTTCCAGACCTTAGGTCACATCTGTATGCTTGTGACAATCCCAGCCACTGCAGTGATCCCTGGCCTAGGTCATCTGTATCATGCATACTCATTACGGTTTCTATTGAATAGTGTGAGTGAGGGTTTATGCCTGAGGTATATTTCAGACCAGTTAAAATGCAGCAAAGTCTGTCAATGATGACTATTCATTATAGGTGTACAACAACCTTTGTGGATATGCATGCAGACCCCTTATT
>NC_056737.1:558561168-558570239 GCF_019279795.1 Protopterus annectens | reverse complement strand
AAACACACACACACACACACACACACACACACACACACACACACACACACACACACACACACACACACACACACAAGCATTTATTTCTCTCTCTCCATTTCTCTCTCTCTCTCACACACACGTAAAAAATGTAGCAATTGAAAACTAGCTCACTTGTACTTACTTTTTTATTTATTCATATATATGTATAAAATGAATTGTGCTTGACTGAGACAGGAGCTTTACATTACTGAGCTTTATTTATGTCGCTTATTTGCTTTTTTTGTTTATCCTCACACGCACACACACATGAGCACACTCACACACACACACACACACACACACACACACACACACACACACACACACACACACACACACACACATATATGCTTATGTGTGTGTAACAAATGGATCAATCCTGGGGAGGACAGAAGCTCTAGCTTAATGCAGTTGATGCTAAGCAATTAGAGCTACCAAATGAGTAGCAGCTCAAAGTAAGGGTATATATAATCACTCTTTTGATGCTGCCATAAGAACAATGGCTTGATCTCATCTGGTGTTTATTTCTGTAATATGGTGATTTTATTTTACTTAGATGATAAGGGTACAGTGTATTAACTGGTATGTTTTCACAAAGAATATTATTTATTTATTTATTTATAATGATGTATAATCAACTAGAAATTCATTTGTAATTCATTATTAGGACAGACCATCAATTTCATTTGTCAGATATTAACCTTATACATTTAATTTTTGTTCATTGCTTACAAATCCTTTTCTCCCCAAAATTATAAAGAAACTGATCAACAGCATGTGTTGAAACCTTAAATAACAAACATGGTGGACTAAGGAGCGGTAACAGTGTCACTCACTTAAAAAGTTACAAAAACTAAAATAAAATAAAATGTGCCCATGACAAGCATTTACAAAATGCCCACACAAGGTTTAGTCAAAATGATGAAGAGCTTTTCCCCAGGATTCAGAAATCCTCCGTGTAAGACTAAAGTAGTCTTACATGGAAACGCCAGTCTAAGAGTAAGATGGCAGCGTGCCATGCATATTAATGAGGGCACGCTGCCTCTACTCAAAGGGTAACACTGAGCATGCACGAGTGCAGGGGGCATGTTGGACTGCCGAGCAGTCCAAAAATCCACGCCCCTGCAAGTCTCTCAACTGTAAAATGTCAGCTGACGTGAGCGAGTCCGCTCAAATGTGTACCTATCCAACACTACACTCCCCCACATTCTAAACCCCAGTACAATTATAAAATGTAAAACTTTTATTTTTTTTTTATTATTCCCGATATAGCTGCCCGTATTTGCGTGTGTTTGTGTGGGTTTGCCCATTGCTTAGCTACAGTTAGCAGTCAAGACATTGAAGAGGATAATAAGAAACTTATATGCAAATTAAGCAAAATAGCACTAGTGTAGTGATAGAACCTTTGCACAAAAAAGAGGCATTCCTGGTTCGAGTCCCACCACTCCCCTTTTTATTTTCTGTTGGAAATCTGTATATGAAAAGAATTCCTGACATTTATCATTGCAATTTTAGTAAAAGGCATTGAAATGGCCTATGTAGTAGTGAACGGATTTTATATATATATATATATATATATATATATATATATATATATATATATATGAAAGTGAAATGGTTATGCATACTGATGAATGCATAAGTAACGTATCTTAAGCAATATGAAGCACTGCTAAGCAAAGTTTACCAGTATTAAGCACATTTCAGTATAATTGCTCATAGCTTAGCACTGCTTTAACTAGCGCAATAGCTTTGCACGGAGCTGCGCATTGCGCCAACTAGCGGAAACAGAACATGTTTGGGCATAGCTGCGCACCGCGCTAAATAGCGCAACTCTGGGCAATGTCAGGCAACATCGAGCAACATAGAGCAACGTTGGGCAAAGTTAAGCAATGTCAGCTAAACACCACCACACCTCCTAGCCGGTCTGGCCAGTAGTAAAATAAAAGGCAATGACAGGCCTCGAACCCAGGATAGTGTGCACCATAATCACAGTACTGAACCACTAAGCCATGACAGCTTTTTGTATGCATGTACTTTCAACACACACATACATATCAATAGAAGTTTACCCATTGCTATGCAGGTGTGCTTACAGCTGAGTTTCTTCAAAACCGGCCAATCACAGATAAGTGTGGGAAATGAGGCATATTTAAGCTCCATAGGCAGGAATACTTGCCATAACTTGTTGTAGCTCCCATCTGCAGTCAGCATGGCCGGTGTTGGAGAGGACTCGATTTCGAGCGCAACGTCGGGGCACTGAGGAGTCAAAAGTAATGGTTTGGCTCCTCGTCCATAATCATGAGGAGAGACTCCTGCAGGGCCAGTTCCAAGGCACGCAATACAAAGAGGAAGCCTGGAACTGTCTAGCTCATGATCTCACCAGTGCCACAGGTGTCCCTCAGACTGGTGAGCAGGTCAGACACCACTACTCAGACCTGAAGAGACACAAGGAGGACCGACTGAACCAGTGGATACAGGAGGCCCATGGGATGGAAAATGCCCCACTACTGAGTAGGTAGCCATGGAATGAAGTATGTAAGAATTGCTATTGTAGTCTATATTATGGATAGGTATGTCTCAATATCACTTAATTTACTTCACAGCTACAGGTGTCCATGCTGCGAATCAGCAAGCCTATGCAGATAGGCTGCTAAGGCTGTGCCAGCAGGCAGGTTAGTAATTATTCTGCATGTACTGTTATATAAAATAAGTGAGAGAGCCTGAAAAAGAGTGTTGTAACCCATTAATAAAAGTATAATAATTCTTGAATAATTTCACTGCATGCACTGTTATATAAAATAAGTGAGAGAGCCTGAAAAAGAGTGTTGTAACCCATTAATAAAGGTATAATATGTCTTGAATAAGTCTTCTGCATGCACTGTTATATCAAATAAATGAGAGAGCCTCTAGAAAAGTGTGTTATGTAATTAATAAAGGTATAACTCCTGGAGTGTGTCTGTGTCACTTTCTTTGATATGTTGTTGTACTCTTGCATTATAGAAATAGTACTGTTGTATTAAGCACTGTCAACCCACACTTGGGTAGGCCCATATAAAGTGGATGAAGGAAATGCCAGTAGCTGTTAAGCATATATACAGTCTGCAACTGTTGGTTCATGGCCGGCATGTACAGCTTAATCTGGCACATGAGTAGCTTGTTATTGTGTTCCCCAGAAATGTCAGTGTGCTGCTAGAAATGTAGGGGGCTGTTAAAATATAACTGATAATGTCACCTGAACACATCTAGATATGTAGATCTATAAATATAAATATAATATATAAATACGTAGCAGTAACATCTGCATCCTGGACAGTTTGTATGTCAGATACAGGTCAGGTATATAAAGAACTAGCAAAACCCATTTCATAATTTAACGGACATTGCCTAGTGTAATAATACATGTAGGGGATATATACCTGCAGTTAATAGGAATGTAGTGTAAACTATAAGTATATATAAGTTGTTAATGGAGGTATCTTTTTACACCCTACTGTATGTGCATAAACAATGCAATTCCACACCTCAATGGGTATGTCTAATTTCAAAACATTTTTTGGGACATATGTCCTATTGGTTTATAAATATATGCATTTATTTTTATGCATATGCCCTGTTCAAATACCACAATCTTGGCAGCCTGTTGCCACAAATTAATCCTGCATACTGTTGGAATGTCCACTGTTGTTCTATATATGCATGTGTTATGCTTGCTGTTCAACTGTTGGAACTCTGGTGTGTTGGGTTAATGGGAATACTACTGCATGCTGTTACAACTAATTTGGAATGCTGTTGGCTGTTACCAACCCATATTGTCATTAAATCCTCTTAAACATAGAATGTATGGGAAGGCCGGTCCCAACGGACCCACCTGTCCCACCTCAGCTGGTGATGGCACCTGGCAGCAGCAGTTCTGGTGCCCAGCCCGGGACCTCCTCCTCCTTTGAGTCTGTGCCACCTTCGGGTGGAAGCGCTGCAGTGGATGGGGCTCATCCTCCCGTGCAAGTGTGGACAGAAGAGGGCCTCCTCTCAACCTCCGAATGGTCCGGGCTGTGGTGCATAGGAAGATCCAGTGTTCTGTCACTGATCCTCTACTCCAGCTTGAGGCACAAGTAGTGCGACTCATGGGTGAGCCTGCCCCTCCTATACAGCCCCCAGCACAGCCACCCTCTGGTCTGTGAAGGTGCAGTGGTGACTGCCCATGGGTGGGGATCTCAGTTCCACTGTCACCCTCTGTGGGCTCATGGGTTTGCGGTTTCCAAACATCCTTCCCCGTCAATGTTGTTCACCCCCACATGTGTCATATCCCACCCCTGTATGTGTCCTGTTTGTCCTGTCTGTTTACCTCCCCAACCTACCTCCCCAAATATACCTACATCCCCTACCCCACATTCCACTCTCACCTAGAAAAAGAAAAAAAAAGGGCAATCTGCTCAAAAAAAAAATTACACCCCATACATAGCTAACCATTTTGCACACATGTCTGCTGGACATATAAAACGTAATTTAATTGGCAGTACAACATACTTTGTTGTCCTCACCCCTCTCTCAGGCATGGAAGGTTTCATACTTCCCTCCACAATTATTGCATATGCACAGCTGTTGCTATAAAAGAAATGGGCAGCTATGGTCCTTCCCTACACCCGTCCTGCACATCCCGAGCTGTTTTCCCTACTGTCTTTCCCTCTTTGTGCCCCTTTTTCACCACTTTCCTATCTCCCCATTTTCTTTTCTTTCAAAGAAATGAGCGCGAGGGTAAGCGGGAGTAAGCACTTTTAAGAAGTAGTTAGCAGGTTTGCGTGAGTGTGCGTTTGTGTGCTCTTAGCTAAGCATTGCTAAACTTCATGCAAACCTGTGCAAACCCGCTTACAACTGCTTAAAAGTGCCTTAGTCACCCTGCATGTGAGGGCCCTTGTTCTGCTCAGCAGCAAAATAAAATCCCTCTGTCAGTCTCAAACCCCAGGCCTTGGACACACTCAACTGCATGAAGTACCACTAAGCCACAGTAGATATACAGCAGGTTGTTGCTGAAATAGATATATCATGCATCAGAATGAGTGAATGTAAAGGAAAAATAGGAATGCCATAACACAAAACCTGTTCTGTGGATCTTTACCAGCAGTTGTTGTGGAATTGCATTACATGACTGTGATAAGAGAACCAGCCATTCTAGCAGTAAATGATGTTATAGCAGCACTTTACAACCCCCACACAGTATCATAGCAGATCAAACAGTGGCATATCTGATTATGGCAGATGACATACATCCCAACTGTGACCACATTTCAGGGATGTCCCTGATTTTGAAACATATGTTAGCTGTGTCCCTCTGTATCCCCTGAAAAGTACTGATGTTAGGCAGAAAGGTGGGCTATTACACCCTATTACACCTAATGAATAATGACAATATGTAGGAGATAGACACCGCTTGTACTTCAGAAAAGGTGTAGTAATCCATATGCACTGGTTCTCCCGAAGTCTCCACTTACTGTCTCTAATATTTTGAAGGTGTACCTCACTTTTATCTACCTTTACCTCACTCTGTTCAAATATGTACCTGAGTGTTTCAGAGGCCTGGCTGAGGCAGAAACACACAGGCATATCAGCTTTTCTGCTGTTACACACTGTGCAAATAGCTTTGGAAGGAGTTCCACAAGCATACCCTTATGTAGGAGTACAACACTGAAATACCAAAGGATGTAGCCATGTACTGGTAGCAAATGACTGTAACAATGCCATTATACCAGTGCTGAAAAGACCTGTGCATTGCACAGACAGAGAATAACAGCCTAACATCTGGCTACCATCTGGATAGGTCCACAGTTGGGAGCTATGCAGACAGACTACTTGCCTTGCTAAACTAACGGGTACACAGCAACCCTTTAAGTCCAGCAAGATGATATTCACACAGTAATACATAATGCTCTCTGTATGTCTGCATCCTCACCCAAATGTACAATATACCTGTGTGTTCAAGGTCTACCAAGGATGTAGGTAGGCATACTCAGTACTGGAATTGTCCAGTTTTCTTGAGCATCCTGTGCTAATGTCAACAATAAAAAAGCACAAACTGTGCAGAAGTGAGTACATTAATATTCACAGTATAGCAGTTCACAAACAGTTCATGTGCCAAATTAATACATCTCAATAACTACTTTTGTATGGCAGTTAATTGTATAAGTAGAAAATAAACTACATACTCCCATGTATCTTGTGTTAACATTTGTAGGGATGAGTACAATTCTACACTGACAACTGTGTACTGGAAGTGGCAACATTCAGGTCTGAGTACAACATTTAAATCACTGGCTACACCCCTAGCTTCAGATATAAGAACGATACCAACCTTCTGACTTAAGCAACGGTGTCCACAGCAAACAAGCATGGGCCCCACTTTGGAAAGCTGAAAGGGCTATGCCTACCTGACATAGCAATTTATAGCATTGGGTTGCTATGACAGTGAGTACTGCAATTACCACACTGCAGGCTGCATGCAATTACCAAATGGTAGCCACCAATTGGTGCAGAGGCCATCACATGCACATGTGCAGATACCTATAAAAGCAGGCTGTACTTTCTGCCCACACACGCAATCATTCCATTGCAGATATTGAGAGAGAGACACACCCACCCACATCAACAGAAAAAAAAAATCAAAGACACAGGGGACGTAATACTACCAACACATACAAAGGAAAGGTATGTAACAGATATGTATTTAGTGGCATGTAGTAGATTTTTTTGAATAGTACTCTACATACTTTGAAATATCCATATGTGGCAGCAGTACGTATCTATGCACAGATGCTCTGCATAACTACTGCCATGGACAAATCAGTGTGTAGTTGTGTGCAGTGGGACATAACTGTGACATATGTAGCTCAGCAGTAAATGTCAAAGATCTGATCCATGTTATCTGTGTTCTGTACAGTAGTGTGGACAATGGCTGTTTGGGGGAGTAGCGCATACAGCTATATAAACATAGATGTGACAGAGTAACACATGCATGATAGTCATATTAACGTGTACCTTAACATTGGCAACTGCTGTACCAGGCTAGTATGCTAATCTAGCATTTGCAGCTATATATACACTCTCTAATATTACTGTGTGCTCACATGTGACACCTGTTCATGTTGCAGCAAGGCCCAACAGGTCAGCCGTGAGGTCCAGGGACTTACAACAGTGTGGACCTTGTGTGTGTATGGCACACACATACGGAGAGCTATATCTGTGTCAGATATATTAGCATCTGTACATGTGCATAGAGCAAGGGACATACTGCAACTGTTTGTGAGGGGTGGTCATATATATGTTGGTGAAGGTTGTTATGTGCATATTTGTATGTAGGTTGTAGTGTGTGGCAAACAAGACAGCATACAGTGCTGGTATATGACATGTGGTGGTTAAACGCTGTGGGTGTGATTTGTTATGTTTGCAGTGTTGCAGCCAGTGAGGCCTGCTAAAGCCACATGGGCTGAGAACACCTTCAGTGCATTTCACACAAGACTGTGCAATATTATTTCATAACTGTATACCTCACATCCTTCGCATAATTTATATTCCCACCATGAAAAATAGATTGTATATGTGCCTATATGTATATCAGTAGGTACATCAATGGATGTTTAGATGTATGTATGTATGTATATATATATATATATATATATATATATATATATATATATATATATATATATATATATCTATATGTATATATATATATATATATATATATATATATATATATATATCTATAGGATCACTACTATATCCCGAATGTTCAAAGTATCGACGCCCAAAATCGCGAGACGGAAGTACCGAAATTGCAAAATACCTATTTTATTACCTACCTATGAATCAATACACACCCACATGTACTTGTTGCAATAATTGCTATGTGAGGTTGACTGAGTGTGATGGTGAATGTGTCACAGTTGTGTATATGTGGGATAGCTTAGTGTCATGTTAGTTTGTGTCCTACCTCTGATCCCAGCAAAAGATGTGTATGTTATTGCTAGGCAGAAAAAGCAGTATGGTATACGGTCTGATGTAGTCCCTTGGTGTTAACTGGGGCGTGCCATTGGAGGCTAAAGCATTACATGTATGCTTATTGATTGGTACTGCTGGTGAATCTAAATCCTGTATGAACTGTAGTACTACCTGAAGCTGTAGGCATAAACAGCACAGTATGGTGTATGTCCACATTGCTTGGAACCATTGTTTTGTGTGTTCCCTGTAGTCCTCACAGATTACATACCTTAGGCATAAGGTTTTGTAAGTACTGTCACACAGTACTGTATGGTACACATGTAAAGGTCATCTGGGTTGCCATACCTCTGTGTCCTGTATGTATGTCTGATGTGTGTGTGGGTATGCCTGTAACATGCCCTCGGTCATATGTGTGTTACAGGATATAAGTGCATATCTAGCAACATGTATAGTCTAGTACAGCAGTATGCCACCTATATTCATGAATGTGCACATATTTTAGGCAGGGGGTTGCCATCAACAACTAGTGTGGTATACTGGTAATACTGTAACTGGACTTTACAATCATTGCAATGGATGACATATTTCTTTATGCATTAGCTTGATATATACCTCCTGTGGCTAGGTGGTGCATTGTGTCTCATACAGTGTGCATGTACTGTTGTATAGTCTTACATAGTGGTTTCTCTTTGTCGCTGTGCAGAACATGGTTTAATATATAGAGCGTGCCAGGCACTGTCAGGCAGTTGTGGGTTGAACACTGATATGTGGTATTGAAAGTGTGTATCCTCTGACAGACAATAGGTTGCTATTTATGGCAGTTCAGTGATATCTGTACTGTAGACTGTTAAGTGTGCCACATGACTTGCTCACACATATTGTTTCATTGTCTTCCAGGGTGATGACCCACCATCGCAACCCAACCTATAGTCCTGCTGAGGATGAAATCATAACGACCAGTCTGGTTCAGCACTACACCCGGCTATTCTCAAGAACCAGCCAGGACCAGCATGAGCGGACTGCACTGTGGCAAGATGTTGTCTGTAGGGTAAATGACA
>NC_056737.1:558536168-558556168 GCF_019279795.1 Protopterus annectens | reverse complement strand
AGTATACCACTTTTAAGGTGTTTTAGTAGTCTCCAAAAAGGTGGTTCCTCTACAAGGAGATACACACACACACTCGCATACAGTTGTCAAGTGCAGGATTCAAACCTCTACTTAATGATACTAGAAGAGCACGCATTAACATGACACACTACACACATTATTGGGAGTTTTCTTTTCCCAGGTACATTTGTAGGATCGTGACATCATCAGATGACAAAAAAGAGTATACCACATTTAACATGTGTTAATAGTCTCCAAAAAGGTTGCTCCTCTACAAGGAAATTCACACAAACACTCTCATATAATTCAGGAAATGACTCAGCCAGTATATCCAAAGAATTTATTTTATAGTACCAACAATTGATGTTCTCCAGCGCCTCGGCATAAGCCTTTTAACAGAGTATGACAAAACCCATTTCTCATTCCTTTATATAGTAAAAAACTATTCTAATAAAACAATTAAAAAAACACTTAATTACAACAGCCATTTCCAATCAAGCTCTCTATTTAACCCCTTAGGGTGTAAAGTGTCAAATTTTAAAATAAACAGTGCTTCTTTCCATTGTAGTTTATTCTTCAAGCACATACCTTTCACACAATGTACTTTTTCCAAAATTGTACCTGTTAAATTCTTACCATCACTGTTATGATATTTTTTAAAATGAAAGCCTAAAGGGCTTTCTACCTTTTCATTTTTAATATTTCTCAGATGTTCTAAGAACCTGTCTCAAACTTCTTTTTGATTCACCTATGTAAAATAAATTGCATTCACATTTGAGTACATATACAATACCCTCTGTGTTACAACTAAAATTACCATTCACATTAAATTTCTTTCCATTTATACAGTCAAAAGAATTTACTGTTTGGTTACATATACTACAATGACCACATGCTTTAAAACCATAATCAGAAATACATTTAGTTAGACTGGCAGCAGAAAAAATAAAATAAGCAGGATTTCCTGACTACTGTGGGGATGTGATTATCACAGGTGTGTCCACTGTCCACCTGTGACCCAAGGTCTCTTTTCACACTTTCAGTGTTAAGGACACTACCGCCTATATTGTAGTTCATGGCTACAGAGTTTTTACCAAAGGGGATGACAATGCTCTTATTGGTATTGAGCTTGATGCCATGGCTTTGACACCAGGCATCTGTCTCAGTGAGGCCCTTTCGTAGGATGTCCACATCTTTAGTATTTACAATTATGGCTCCTAGTTTGCAGTCAGCTGGTAACTTTATTAGCCACAGACCTTTCATGTTAAAGTTTACTTCAGGGATGTAGATATAAAACAGGACAGGACCCAGGACTGAACCCTGTGGTACTGCACTCATCACTGGTCCAAAGTCATACTTGGAGTCTGCTACTTTCACAGTGTCTGTTCTGTCAGTGACCCAGTTGGCAACCCATCTTTTGACATAGCAATTTATATCTAGTTTAGTGGGTTTATCTATACTTCCAGAGTGGGGGATCCTGTTGAAAGCTGTGGCAAGATCTACATAGGCTGTGTGAACCACCTTACCCTTGTCTACGGTTCTGGTGACTACTTCAATGTCATCTATCAGGTTTAGGAGATATGATCTGCATTTTACAAACCCAACATGGTTGCGGTCCAGAGTTGGAGATTACCAATGTCTTTTTTATAAGTTGTATGATAATACATTCCATGGCCTTGCAGAGCAGGCTCATCAGGCTAACGGGGCGCCAGTTCATGGGTGAGAGGGGGTAAAGTTAGTGCTGATCCTATCTGCCAGGATGTTGGCAATATCAGCTGTAACTCAGAGCAGATCTGAATGTTGCCATGACATGGACCTGTCTGTTGGGCAGAGATCTCCTGAGTAGACAGTATGCAACAGAGTACAGATTGAGTTAAATTCAGTCTTGTTGCATGGGGCAACTGTTTGAGGCCAGTAATCCTCTTGTTGAGGTACTTCAGTGGTCTTTCCAGCTGCTGCAGGTCCCTAGTCAGATTCATCACAAGTGTGTTGTGGTACTCTCTGACGGGTCTGATGACTGGTGAGTAGAGGGAACCTCCTTTGACCTACATGCAAAGACCTTGGCAGTTTGTGGGAACACATAACATGATTGTCTGACCACTTTGTGAATGTGTTTCTGGAAGTAGAGATGACTATCGACATGAGTCCATAGATCCGTTATTATCACCTCCATATTTAGGGTGTTGGCAATCTATGTGGCATTTGTATGACTGTAGCTCGAGGCCATAATTTTGGCACCAAATCTGTCTGACTGATACCCTTTTTAGGGATGTCTCTGTTGTCCCAAACATCGATTGTGACAACTGTTTTGCAGTCATCCACAAACTTTGCTAAACATAGCCCTTGTTTGTTTGACTGTATTTCTGAAGAGTATACACCAGACAGGAGGGGTCCCAGGACTGAGCCATGGGGGACAGCAGTTGTTACCAGCTTGAACAGGATACTATAATTCTTACCTTGTGTGATCTATCTGTGCCCCAGTTGGCACTCCATCAGATGGCATACATATTTATGCACAGGTTGTTGATTTTGTGGATATGATATGTGTCTGTGATGTTGGAAAAGGGCTTTTCAAGGTCTATGTGAGATGTGTGTAGCTCATTTCATTGATGTATGTCCTGGGTGACTGCCTTGAAAACAGACTAGCAGGTTTGGGAACCATGATCTGCCCCTGACCGAACCAAATTTGGTAGGGTTGGGTGTTTGTAGGCTCCCAATAGCTCTGTTTATGAATTCCATCATGATGGACTCCATAGCCTTGCAGATCTGGCTTAATAGGCTTATAAGACAATAGTTCCTATGGTCTGTTGTGCACCAACACTTGTGGAGTGTGCCAAATGCTGCTGTAACACATTCAACAGTTTCATATCCTGTACAGAGGGTGAGGCTCAAAAGACTGTTCAGGTGCAGGGTCTGTTTGTTCTGGAGTTCACTTATGACACAGCTAGGGAAACAATGTAATCCCGTAGACGCCATGTTTTCAGGTTTGGAAGGAGCTGTTTACCCATTCTATATATGATATCTGTGCTTTCACAATCTCCAGGTATGATGATAGGGCCTTTTGTCAGTGAGGGGGGGTACGTATGTATGAGCCTGTCTGACAGGATGTTGGCAATGTCAGTCATTTACAGTTTGCCCTGACTCAGGACTTATATGAGTGTACATTGCTATTTATGACATAGCGGAAGGAAGCATCATGGTTCTCTATGGACTCCTTCACAGATTATTTTGCCAGAACATGGATTGGATAATGTTTGTAGTGCACATTGTTTATTCATGATACTGATTGCAGGTTTATCGATCTTCTCTGCTTTTTCACTTTCTGTGAACAACTTAAGTACTTGTGGTACATAGTTTTGATTATGACAGGGTTCCAATATATTATATGGGTCTGTTTTCATATAACTGTGTGCACAAGGCAGGATTGGTGAATACTGACAGGTTCCTGGGGTAAAACATATGCAACTGCCAGATATGTGTGGCCCACTGCTGTACTCAGACATGGCCTAGGTGTGTGAGCATGCCCAGTATGACATTTCAGTATGTTGTTGCCTGACATGTGCTTCATTTATTTAAGTATGTGAGCATGCCCAGTATGGACATATATACTATATGTGTGTGAAAAATCAAGTTGGTTTCTTCAGGGCTCACCTTTGTGTTGTACATCGACAGGAAGCATGCTGCATATCCATGAGTCACTTTGCATAGACTTATCAACATTTCTACATACAGTGGGGACAGCTATTATTTGTACATTTCTACCCGGGGGGGGGCACACCTGATTGTTACTGTGGGTGTACATAGGATGAGGGGTTCACCTGACACTTATACACATTTGCTAGGCCTGCACTGCTATGTCAGGTACTCCATTTCAGTCTGTACTGTTGCCTATCATACTGGCTTGAGGCATACTACTGTACTACAGATCTTAGCTTCCAATTTCACGTATATTATTTTGTGACTTCATAGCCTACCCAACCCACATCACACTGCCTGGCCTGTTGTTATTTGTCTGGCAATTGTGCTTAAATATGCTAAATAGTGGTAAAATGTGCTTAGCAGTGCTTTATATTGCTTAAACTAGGGTGATCATGCCTCGGGTGGTACAGCAGGGCTGCCTATGTCGGAT
The DNA here is from genome assembly GCF_019279795.1 of Protopterus annectens. Classification (NCBI taxonomy): domain Eukaryota; kingdom Metazoa; phylum Chordata; order Ceratodontiformes; family Protopteridae; genus Protopterus; species Protopterus annectens. Next base: position 558,552,039 of record NC_056737.1, on the reverse strand, counting down.
GCACATAGTACACTCCCTATACATGTTTGAAAACAGGTAGTGTCAACTTAGGCATCCCTTTTATTGTATGTGTGAGTCAGAGAGAGGTGTCATTTCCAGGGTTCCTACTGAGTCAGTGTATGTGCTATGCGTTGCCTCTTTGCCAAGGCCAGGGCATACTGGGCACACCTCCTTCTGCCTACTGGGGCAGGCTCAGGTTGTTCCTCCTCCGAGTCACACTGTGCTTGTGCAGGCCTTGGCAATAGTGGGGGGCTGTTTGGCCCTGCCCCATGCTGTTCCTGCTTCAGCTGTTTTCGCAGGATCATATTGTGTAGCATGGCACATACCATGACAATTTGGGTACATGTATTTGGTGAGTACTGCAAGGCTCCACCAGATGTGTCCAGGCACTGGAACCATGACTTGAGCATCCCAAACACACGCTTAATAATGTTTCTTGTTTGGGCGTGTGCCTCATTATGGAGTTCTTGTTCGGGTGTGTGTGCATTTCTGATGGGTGTCATCAGCCATGGCTCCAGTGCGTATCCAGCATCCCCCACTAGGTGACCGTCAGGGATGTCCCCATTGGCAAATCTCTGGTACAGCTGCATCAGATGCCAGATGTGGGAATCGTGATAGCTTCCAGGGCAGCCAGCACACACATTCATTATTATGCCCTGGGCATCGCACACGACCTGGCAGTTGATGGAGGGGAAGCCCTTCCTGTTGATGTAGACCCTACCCTGCACACCGGGTGGTGCTTTGATGTGTATGTGCATGCAGTCTATTGCACCCAGTACCTCAGGGTATTCTGCTATTTGGTGGAAAAGACGCATATTGATGGCCAATGCCTCACTGAAATTGGGGAAATATTTGTGCTCACCGACATGTGCTGACATGGCATCCACGAACTGGTGCAGTACCCAGGATGCTGATGCCTGTGAAACCCCCATCATATCACCAGTTGGTCTCTGGAAGGTACCTGTAGCTAGTATTCATAGGCCAACACATACATTGGTATCCACTGGGATGGGTTCCCCTCTGTTGGTTCTGTGTGTGAGGCGTGGCTGGCACAACTCAACAATTTGCTGCAGGAGGTCTCTGTACACTCTATAGTGCTCCACTATCTCCAGCTCATGTAGTCCCTGGTAGGTAACCCAGGGTCTGTACACTCTTCTCCATCTCCTCACTGTGGGTTGCTCAGCTGCATTCACATCATCACCACCCTCAGCAGCTTGCACATGTTGGTTTATGATAGCAATAGCAGCCCCTAACATTTTGTCTGACTAAAGCTTTTTAAGTTTTCACTCTTTGTATACTGCAGTGTTGCAGAGTTCTTGGGAAAAAACAGGGTAGACTGCTGTTTGCAGAGTTTAAAGGGCTGGGCTGGGCTAGTCTACTGCCTGTGTAATTGGCTGTTTCTGATATATTTCACCTGGCAGCTCTGCTAGCTCTCCTTGGTTAACTTCCTACTACTTCTTTTCCTTCCTTTTTCCCTCTCTGTTTCCACAAGGGGCAGCGCCGCCCAAACAAGTGCAAACATGCGCACACGGGAGCACAGTTTGCAAGAAATTTCAGATATATCCACGGTGTACACCTTTGGTTTCTTGTTTTCAGCTAGGACAACTGTAGACACGCCTCTTGCAATCATGAGCAACTCAGGGCAAACACAAGCCACTGTGCTCCAATCAGCTTACAGTCTTTCAGACATACCCCCTCATGATGTCACCTATCTTCTACTCTACTACTCCCCTACTCCTACACTTACACTCTAGGGACATGGCTCACATGCCGGGGAAAAATGGGATTCACTATCCTTATCCTCATTTGCATAGGATTGCCTACTAATGCTTGGTTACATCTCTTGCACTGAGCTCCCCCCCCCCCCTTAGCAACCACTACTCATTGACCATGTTGTTTTCAGCCTGTCATTCACCTGCATGGCAGAACAAGCTTTTTAGTGACAATGCCCATTTGTGGCTATTTTTCACTTTTTTTCATTTTATTTAAAGCGCAGCATGTTTGCGCGCCGCTGCACTACGCTTAAACATCAGTGATCGGGGAAAAAAAATGGATTTTAAGGATTGACATCATTTGCAAATGCCAATGGCCTTATATTTGGCCATTGGCATGCTTCCTCAACTAGATGCATCATTTATTTGGAGCTGTCATAGCTCCGTTTAGCTATTTGCAGAACGGTACTCTGTTACCAACGGAATACATTTCTGCAAATAACACTACTCTTACACGGACAGGTTAGTGTTTCCTGGATTGCAAATTTACCTCATTTGCATAGCTTTCAGCAGCAAATGAGGTAATTTGCATACCATAACACTGTCCGTGCAAGAGTAGCTTTAGAAGCTCTCATGCACGCCCCTGCCGGCTATTGCTGAATCGCTCGGCAGACATATTGCCTGTCTGCCGTCTTATACTACTCTTACACTCCGTGCAAGCCTTCGTGAATCCTGCCCTTTGTCTTCCAATTACTCAGACTTTAAAGAATGATGCAAAACAGTGAATAGGAGCTGTATTGCTCTTAGTAATTTTCATTTTCCAGATGCTTTTTTCGTTTCCTTTTCTTCTTCTATGAAGGTATATGTAGATGTGCTTGCTTCTGCATTTATTGAACAAATTCTTCTCTTATTGCTTCCCATAAGCCACTTCCTGATTTTATTAATTAGTGCGGCTGGTGGAAAACAAACTAGATTTACTTGTAAATTATTCTTGAGTCCCTATACAAATACATAGGTCACTGTTCTACATTTTCCTGAACTTTAATAAGGATATATTAAATTATAAAACTATTAAAAAAATCTACCTGTATCTCTAAAACTTACTACTTGAAAACTATAAAGAAAAAAATATAGAAGCTCTACTTCAATCCCATTTAAAATATTTTGTTATTGACAAAATAAGATTAAAATTGTGTTATTGACATCTTCACATGAGTCCACAAAAAACTTATGCTTTTATGCTTAAGAATATAAGACAGTTTTAAAAAGCCCTTTGAAATAGTTACTCTATCAAGTAACAGAAGATTTGGGCATATTAATTCATCGCTTTGGACATCTCATCACATGCAGCAAAATGACTAGCCTGGCATACTTGACTTGCAACCTCACTGTCAATGCATGGCAAGAAGTTGTCACTGGACATCTTTAATGGTGGGGGGGGGCTGGGACTTAAGAAAGAAGAAGCAGGTAAGGTGGTAGTAAGTGAGCTTGAAGTGAGTAGGAAAGAAAGGGTTAAGCAGGCTGAAGGCTAAGGGAGGAAGTGAGGTAAGGTTGGGGGGGGTGGGTCTTGAAGGCTTTTGAGGTGGGATCTGGTTGTTGGGAGTCACATTTGGTGTGATCTTGTTAGAAGCAGGATCACATCCCAGACGACCTGAAGTGGGAGTAAGGTAGGCCTTGGGTGTTTGCAGATGGTCAGGTGAGTACAGTTTCCTTGTGGGCAGGCGGACTTATAGATACAGACAGTCTATATATATATATTTATATATATTTTCCCTCTCTCTCTCTGTGGGGAAAAGCTTAGGGCTTGGTGCTATTGGGGTGGTGAGGAGAGCAGGGAGGGGGTATTGCATATATAAAAAAAGGGGGGGGTTATACATAGACAATATTTCGAAGTAAGGAGTGGTTGGCCTTTCAACTATACAACTTTTGCTCTTATGTTGGCCAGTGTGATAATGTGCTATAGAAATGCAGCAAACCATGATATAAACAAACTAAATAAACAAGAAGGTACAAAGTACACTGTGAGCTGGAAAACAGTTTACTTAGTGCTTTTGTCAGTCAGTAAGAAATGACTTCATCAGAATAACTTAAACTAGTTGCAAACACTTTATAAACCTCACATTACTGTTAACAGAATGTCCCTATTAATCAATTAAACAGTAAAATCTTAAAATTTAAAGCAACATCCACTCAGTATATCCACATCAAATTAAACCAGAAAAATATAAAATGGTTTAAATGAGAACATCTGCGTGAACCATTTTGTCTGCAAGCATCATGTTTTTTTTAAACAAATGTTAAATGTTTACATTTAAAATTCATATTAACAAAACATGTATTTGTATATATATATAGATATATATATATATATATATATATATATATATATATATATATATATATATATATATATATATATATATATATGGCTTAATCATTTCACAAATGAAAATCAGATTTTAATTTAAGATAACTAGTGAGGGACACAACCTCATTCAGCCCAGGGGGACTTGTGGCATTAACCCTCAATTGCCACATCAGCTCTTTATATTCTAAAAGTAATTCACTGGGTCCCCCTCTTTCATTGACTTCAACATGTTCCAATACTGAAAATTTAAAATTGTGTTCAGGGAACTTGTTGGGATGTTTATCAAGGGCATTGTTGATGTTGCCTCTACCAATGTCATACACATGTTGGTATATACATGATCTAAAGGTGTTTTTTTGTGTTCCCTATATAGTACCTTTTACACACTTGACATAATGCAATGTAAACAACATTCTTGGTTCCACAGTTACTTTTGTGCCAGGACCTAATTGTTCCATATTGTGGTACATCCACCCTGTCATACTCTAAGATGTATCTACATTGCAAACAATGTCTGCACTTCCTTGTGAATCCATTACTTTGAAATCTCGCCCGCTCCTTTTTATAAACTACCAGTGGTTTATCCCCTATCTTATTACCCACCTGTTCATCATTTTTTAATATAAACCAGTTTTTAAACAAGATGTCTCTAAGTTGAGGGAACTGGGGACTGACTGTCATAATCATTGCTTTGTTGAAAGTACTATTGTTGTTATTACTATTGACCCTTATGTTGTCTTCTTCACCAAGTACATCTTGTGTATCACCTTCTATGCCAAGACCCAACAAAGGGTAGAAATTCCCAGACCTTCTCTTATGGGTAACCGCTTCTAGAATTGGCACCACAAATGCTTTTGGGTACCCTCTTATAACCAACATACCCAGCAGAACATCCCTTTCCTGATAAAACATGTCCAACTCACTGACCATCCTTGCGAGCTGTACCCCTTGTCCCTTGACCAGGGATCTTTTTTGATGTATGGGATGGCCACTTTCAAAATGTAATAGGGTGTTCGAGTATTTTGTTTTCCTAAATATAGTTGAAGTGTATTTCTTCAATTACTTGTTCTTCCTAACCTTGATATCCAAGTAACTAATATTTTCTGTGCTGGTGTCCATCATAAACTGCAAAAATGAGGTGTTGTTAAGGAATGAAAGAAACTCTTTTAACTGATCATGACTACCTCCCCACAGAATCAAGATGTCATCCAGGTATCTACCATAAAATTTGCACAATATGTAGCCTTCAGATGGAAAAACACTGGTTAGCTCCCATTGTGTCAAGACACTACTGTTTGCAAACATAGGGGCACATTCTGCCCCCATGGCAACTCCTGATGTCTGTCTAAAAAGTTGACCCTAAAACATAATGTAGTTGTTTTCTAAGATGAGTTCCATCAGGGTCCTAAATGTAACTGTTCTAGTGTGTGTAAAATGAGTGTTTTCACACAAAAAGTCATAGAACAAATCAACACCTTCAGAATGTGTTATGACATTGAAAAGTCTTTCACATTAACCGTCACAAAAATAATATCATCCCAGTATAAATCCTGCTTGATCTTTCGTAGGCAGTCCTGTGAGTCTTTTATTATGTGGAAACTTGTTTAAAATATCTTTCAACTGGGAATCAAGGAACTTGGCTATAGCCAGGGTCTTTGAGACCTTGGCATCCACTATTGGCCTTAAGGGGGGGGGGGGGGTGGTTGGTGGCATCCTTGTGGATCTTAGGAATTCCAAAAATTGTTGGAGTCATAGGGTTATTCTGTAACATAAAATCATACTCTTGTTTTGAAATCTGATCATTCAGTAAGAGTTCAAACAAAGTAGCATCTATGTTCCTATATGCTATGTTGAGTTCGTTAACAGACACTTGTTCAAATCCATCCCCAAACAAGTGACTCACCATGCTATCCACATACCGTTATTGGTCCATCACCACCAACCCACCCCCTTTATTGGGATACTAGACAGGCTCAACAAAGGCAATTTAACAACAGAGAGAACTCTCAGCAAGGATTCAACTTATCAGACTGGATTAATAGTGACGGACATTGTGATTTTGGTTTTCCATCGCAACACATCATTCAAAGTACTGTTGACCAACTACATTATGTTTCAGTGTCACCATTTTTAGACAGACATCAGGAGTTGCCATGGGGGCAGCATGTCCCCTGCATTTGAAACAGTGTCTTGACACAATAGGAGCTAACCAGTATTTTTCCATCTGAAGGCTACAAATTTTGCAAATTTTATGGTAGATACCTGGATGACATCTTGATTCTGTGGGGATATAGCCATGATCAGTTAAAAGAGTTTCTTTCCTTCCTTAACACCAACACCTCATTTCTGCAGTTTATGATGGACACCAACCCACAAAATATTAGTTACTTGGATATCCAGGTTAGGAAGAACAAGGAGTTGAAGAAACACACTTCAACTATATTTAGGAAACCAACATACTCGAACACCCTATTACATTTTGAAAATGGCCATCCCATACTTCATAAGCTAGTTTTGCAGAGTTTGTTGATTATGTTTTCTTTTACAGTGGTGTATGTGCTGGGAGTAAAGAATGAGATAGCTGACAGCCTGTCTTGTTTTCGGTTTTGCAGATTTCAGCAGGTGGCTTCAACAGCAGCAAAGGACCCCATAGCAGTACCAGATGAGATTTGGCAGATTGGGCAGTAGTGATCAGTGGATTGGTGGAGCAGTCGTGGGCAGTATCCACAAAGAAAGCATACGGAAGGGCATTACATTGTTTTGATAGTTTTGTGAGGCAGTCAACAGAAGAGGAGTGCGTGTGGTCAGAAAGTTTATTGCTGCTTTATTTAGCCATGCTGAGGAAACAGGGTAAGGCGTTATGATCGGTGAAGGTGGCTTTGGCTGCAATTGGTCTGCTCACTCGATCAACCAGATTAGAGGATTGGACTAGGTCATGGACATTTGGGTGAGTTTTGGAAGGTTGGGGTAGAGAGGAAGGCCCTTCTAGGGATAAGAGATGGCCGGTGTCTACGAAGATTTTTAAGAATGTTGTTAAAGGGTTTAAGCAGATTATGTGGAAGTTTGGAGGAATATGTGATGTGGGGTACGGCAAGTGTATGGCTGTATTGTGAAGCTTTCCATGTGAAGCTTTCCATGTGTCTGAGTTACTGGGTTCATTGCTGTGGGATGATGTGCTTATATTGCCAAGGGCGGTGCACATTAGGCTGAGATCATCGAAAACTGATCAAAAAGGCAAAGGGACATCTATAGTTTTGGGGAAAGTTAGATCATTTTGGATCTGTCCAGTGGTGTGGGGAAAGAGGCTGTGTGTGACTAAACAGGGTAGGCACAAGGATTAGTTTTTACATCAGTAGGTGGTAGAGCATTAATGGGAGTGCAATTTAATTTAATTATGAGAAGGGCTCTTCTCAGTGTTGGTTTAGAGGGGAACAAGTCTTCTACTTATTCTTTCAGGATTGGTAGGGCATCTGATCCAGTGAAGGGAGGCAGTTCAATTGAAGTCATTAAGAGGGTAGGGCGGTGGTCTTCTAATGCATTTTTGACTTATATTAAATAGTTTTGGTAGACTTATTTTGTGGTTAATTTTTTTTCTCCAGGGGAAATGATTGTCATTTTAGGTCATTCATTTGTGCATTGTGCAGCTAGGTGGGCTGCGGTTAGAAGCAAAGGCATGAATTTGGGCTTGCAGCATTTCAGATTGAAGGTTACTTGGCATGGTATTAGAGGGTTGATGTGGAACCGAATACTTCAGGAATTTACCATGTTACAGAATCAGTGGGGGTTGCTGCAAATTTTGTCAATTCATTTAGAGGGGAATGATTTGGGTATAATTCCGAAGAAGCAGTTAGTTTATAGTATTTGGAAAGATTTTTTAGCTTTAAGGAGGCTTTATCCATCAGTTTGTCTGGTTTGGTCTGGGATTATTCCTAGGTTAATTTGGAGGGAGGCAAAGAATATTTCGGCAATTGAGAGGGCCCAGAGGTATGTTAATTTTACTTTGGCAAAACAGTTGAAGGGTATGGGGCTGCATACTATCTGGCGTGCTGAGTTTGAGGATAGGGATCCCATGTGGTATGGGGCAGATGTTGTTCACCTTAGTGAATTTGGACTTGATCTGTTTAATTTAGATTTGGGGTTATTTTTGGAAGGATTAGTTAGTGGGGTTATGGTGTGAAGGGGAACAGCCCTGTAGGGCTGGTGGGTCGAGAAGAGGGACAGACTTGCCCCTCTTCTGTTCCTCCTCTGGTGAATAATTGGTGAAAGGATTATGAGGTAGTAAAAGTTTGATGGTGGAGATGTTTGAATTGATGGTTTGTATTGGTGAAGAGATGCTGAAGGTGAGCTGGGATGCTGCCTTGTTAGTGGAATGATAAGTGAGCAAGTGGGGGATGCTGCTTATCTGAGGGTGAGCGGTTATGCTGCCCTTATGGTTATTTATTTTATGTTTCTATGCAAGGAACTGATGTTGTATTGTGTTCAATAAAGTTTCATGCTTTTATCATTTATTATGTTATACAATAAAGGTCATCAAAGGTCTCTGGATGTTAGTGGTTTATAAAAGTGTAATGTGATAAATGAAGTTTGGAACAGACAGAGTTGTAACGGGATATCATTTATGCTGGGGGGGAGCTGGGATTTAAGAAAGAAGAAGCATGTAAGGTGGTAGTAAGTGAGCTTGAAGGGAGTAGGCAAGAAAGGGTTAAACAGGCTGGAGGCTAAGGGAGGAAGTGAGGTAAGGCTGGCGTGTGGGTCCTGAAGGCTTTTGAGGTGGGATTTGGTTGTTGGGAGTCATAGTGGGTGTGATCTTGTTGCCCTCACAGCCTGTCCCATTTGGTTATTGCATTTTGGGTGCAGAAGAGGGACAAGCTTGCCCCTCTTCTGCTCCCCTCTGGAAAATAATTGGTGGAAGGATTTTGAGGTGGTGAAAGTTTGATGATGGAGGTATTTGAATTGATGGTTTGGATTGGTGAAGATCTGCTGAAGGTCAGCTGGGAAGCTGCCTTGTTAGTACAATGATAAGTGAGCAAGTGGAGGATGCTGTTTAAACAAGGGTGAGCGGTTACAATGCCCTTATGGTTATTTATTTTATGTTTTCTTTACAAGGAATTGAAGTTGTATTGTGTTCAATAAAGTTTCATGCTTTTATCATTTATTATGTTATACAATAAAGGTCATCAAAGGTCTTTTAGTGTTGTGTGGTTTATTAACGTGGAACGTGACAAACATCAGTAAACAGAATAACCATTAAGAAAAAAATCATGGGCATGAAGCCAGGAGTGTAAACTGAGTTTCAGTGTGGTGGCATATGGTTAATAAGGTTAATAATGGGGTAACACATGATTAATAATATTATGGTGCAATTTTAATACCATAATCATTAATCAGGAAATAAATGAATATGATATAAATATATATCTAAGGGCATTGTGTTAAGGAATGAATGTTTAAGTATGACATTAATGCTTATATCTGTAAATAACACATAAAATCTCCTACTTATAGGTGTACAAGAAAATTCAGGGTTTTTTTTAGTTAAATGTGTGATAATACAGGAGAATTTGAATGTAATAAACAATAAATTCACTGCCCTTAGTTTATTACAGAGCGTGCATTCTTGAAGAACAAACATAACTGAGATTCATTTCCTTAAGTTGTGAACATTGCCATGTGTGTGTGTGTGTCTGTGTGTGTGTGTGTGTGTGTGTGTGTGTGTGTGTGTGTGTGTGTGTGTGTGTGTGTGTGCATGCGTGTGTTTGTGTGTGCGTGTGCAGCGTGTGTGTGGGTGTGTGTGTGTGTGTGTGTGTGTGTGTGTGTGTGTGTGTGTGTGAGAGAGAGTGTGTGAGTTTGTTTATATGCACGCACATGCCCACAGGTTCCACTGGTGTGCATTTAAATAGCACATGGGTGCAGTCATCAGTAGTGAGACATAATAGTATTTGGTTGCTGGATTCATTTTCTGGTCATGTGACCTTGTCCATTTCGATTCTAGTTTCATGTTTCCAAGTACATCACAAAGATTTACTTGCAGGTGAACTGGAAATGCTGAAAATGTTTATGTATGTATAAGAGCTGTCAGGGCACATGCATAACCTGTGATAATCTGACATCCTCCACTATTACTATGTCTCTGTCATATGTCCATTACTTCAGAAAAAGATTACTTCACAGCACCTCCAAAGAAAGCCTGAAACACACCAATAAGTGCCAACGACTGCCAATAATAATCCACAATTTATTATCATAAAAAACAAACACGAACACGGACTGAAACGACAAGCTAACTAGCAAACAAACAAATGAACAATTGTGGCATACGAAGTTAGAGTTAAGCGCTTTCAACCATTACTGGTCTTCATCAGAACTACTACTTTCATGTTTATCTGCTACTTAAATAACCTTTGTGGCGCCAAAACTGCTCATTACTTTTTAAAGTCGTACTAACACATATAAAACAAGTATATTAATAAATACCTGAATAACTACAAGAAAGTCTCCTAACCATAATATTCTCAATACATGAAGTAACTACACATCAATAAAATACATTACAATACCTTAATTAAATACAATCGTATTGGTGCGTAAACATATTATGTAAACAATATAATGTGCAAACATCAACAAACCTATTAATATTTGTAAATATGTTGTATATAAATAAATTTTTTTTTAAATATATATAAATTTATGATAGCAAAATATGTATATTTATGTGCAGATGAATATGTTTATATAACAATTGCAAATTATTTATTTGATTTCTTTAAAAAATTTTTATTATTAAAAATTTTTGTTAAAAATATTTATTAAAAAATTCTTATTAAAAATTATTTAGATGAAATATCTAACCAAATACTTTATAATATATGATAATTAAGTAGATAAATAAGTAACTAGACATTTAAATAACAATGATAATAATAGTAATAGTAATAGTAATAATAACTATAACAGCAACGAGGACTACAAAGATGGGCTGGACTTATTATATGTTCATACTACAATCAACTAATCCAAAAAAAAATTTTTTTTTTAAATTAAAACAATTTTTAAAAAAATTTTTTTAAAAAACTTGGTTAAAAACTTTATTACTTTACATACAATATAACATTTTTTTTATTATTATAAATTCACTAATAAGTGCGCTTATAAGTAAATTGCGTAAGTATTAATACATAATAAATAAATAAATATCTTATAATTCTATTTATATATCTCACTTTATACTAATAACAATGATTTAGTTGATATAAATTCATTTAATCCAGGAAAAGTGGTGGCATCTAAATATATCTGCCACCATGTTTCTTTATATGCAAGTAAACTTTTAATATCACCACCTCTAGGATCCTTTTCAATGGTGTCAAGAATGCTAAACATTAAATTATGATCAGCACCTTCAGTCTCTACATGTCTAGATAGAGCATTGGTTTTATCCTTGGTCTTAATACTATATATGTGGTCATATATACATCTTTTAAGACATCTTTCTGTCTTTCCAATGTAAAAACCTGAGCATTTTCCACATTTAGCTAAATATATTACATGTTTTGTATTACAGTTACCATATCTACATTTTATATTGGATTTTAAACCATTCTGTAATTTTATTTTATTTTCCAAGGACATGTATCTGCATTGATTGCAGAATCCACATTTACTACTTCTTGTATTATTACTCAAAAAAATTTTATTTTTCTCCTCTATGTGTCTATGTTCCATAAGATATTTTATATTTTTACCCATTTTGTATATGAAATTGGGTTTAGATCCCAATAATTTTACCAAACTTGTGTCACTACTAATCAAATACCAAAATTTATAAATAATTCTTTTGATCTGATCTACACCTAAGTTATATTGTGGTATAAACATTTATTGATAACTATTATTCGATATGTTTGTAAGGGATTTTATGTCACCATTTTGAAAAATATATCACCTACTCCCAAAAGTGGTCTGTATTTAATATTCCATTGGTTTGTGACATATGTTATTGTTGCGTCCAACATTTCTTCAGGATATCCTCTTTGAATAAATAAACTTTTAATAAACTGTAATTCTTTTTTCATATCCTCGAAGTTGGATACCATGCGTGCTGTACGAATGCATTGCCCCTTAAAACATTTTGTTTAACTTTATGTGGGTGACAGCTGTTATATGCTAAGTAGCTATTGGAGAATGTGCTTTTCCTATGGATAGTAGAATAAACGTTACCCTCATTATAGTAGATATGGGTATCCAAATACTGTAATCCATATTTCCCCTGAGTATGAGTAAATTTCAAATATTCACTACTTGTGTTAAGAAATCCTATAAATTGTTGCAACATTTCTTGCTCACCTTCCCATAGGATGTAAATATCATCAAGAAACCTTGAATAATATCTTACATAAGTAAAATATTGACTGGGAAACAATATGGTGTCCTCCCAATTAAGCATAACGAGGTTTGCATATATGGGGGCACAAGCTGCCCCCATAGCTACCCCCCTCGTTTGCTTAAAATATTCTCCTTCGAAATATATAAAGTTATTATCTAAAACTATAGACATCATTTCCACCAATAAACATATTTCGTCCCAGTCAAAATTAGTGTGTTTAACTATACTATTTTTAAATGCCTCTAAGCCTTCCTGCTTTGGGATACATGAGAATAAGTCAATAACATCCACTGTAACTGTGGTTATACAAGTAGTGAAATTGTTACTATTTTTTACTATGTCTGTTTTAAAATTAGCTAAAAAAAACCCCAGGAATCCTTAACCATGTGTTTAATAGTCGAATACATGCTTTTTAATTGAATGTCTATATACTTACCAATAAAAAATGTTTTAGAATAACTACCCGTGACTATTGGTCTAAAAGGAGGGTCTATAGTGTTTTTATGTATCTTGGGTATTCCTATAAGTGAAGCTACTTTAGGAAATTAAACCTTTATAAATTTATAAATTTCTTCAGTAATACGACCATCTAATAAATATTCCTCTATATAAGAATCAATACGTTGATAAGCTATATGTAATTCATTAAGGGAGATTGTCTCATAATTACCTGATAGATACAAGATATCATATATTTTCTTAATGTATTGTATGTTATCATAAAGTACTATCCCTCCCCCCTTGTCTGGTTTCATTATTCTAATGTTATTACCATTCCTAATTTCATTTAATAACTTCAATTCATTTTGTGATAAATTATTAATATTAGTGGTCTATTTCAAGTTGAAACATTCCTGATATAATTCCCTTGTTACTACTCTATCAAAAGTGTCTATAGTAGGATGATTAGGTGGTGTAAAAGTACTAGGTTTGTTACACAAATTGCTAAATCTGGTATTAGTATATTCAGTTTTTGGTAAATTATTAAAAAATACTTCCAAATTAATCTTTCTAACATATTTCTTAAAATCTATCAATAATTCAGTTAGATTAAAATTTGGATTAGGAATAAATGTCATACCCTTTACAAATAAATCAAAATAAACACTGTTAATTACAATATTAGAATAATTATAAATATTAAATTTTTTGTAAGTATAAACATTTCCATTAATAGATATTTCATCATCTTGGTTGTCATTATTGCTGTTTATATTCATCAACGTGTGGCTAGATTTCACAAAATGTTGATTAGTATTTTGTACAGATTGTTCATGTTTTCCATCTGTCACATCATTGTTGTTATGACTTGGGGTCAATAATTCTGGTAGTTCTAATTGTATCCCTTCCTGTTGAAGAGATTTTTTCTCTGATACGGTTGACTTGTATCCTTTGGATGTCCCTGAAAATCCTGTCTTGCATATTGACCCCTATTCTCATCTAGTTCCTGATATCCATATTCATCATTTTTGTTATAATTAACCCTATTGTAATTAGAATGGGTATAATTGTAATAATATTTGTTGCGATTGTTGAAACCTTGTTTCATATAATTCCTAGCACTAGGCCAAGAATATGCTATCCCTTTGTTATATTGTTCCCTATCTCTTAACAATTTTTTTGATTTACGTTGACTTGCCTTATCAATCAATTTTTCAGCTTCTAAAAATTGCTTGTTATATAACCTTTCCCATTCTGTAAATAATACATCATTAACTATACGTGTATTGAGCTTCTCAGCTTCCTGTATTAAATTACTTAGGGCCAGATTCAGGAAGGCTTACACGGAGTTCAAGAGTAGTGTAAGCCTCCGTGTAAGCCTCCTGATTCAGGAACAGCCCAAATCTCCGTGTAAGAGACAGCTAACACGTCTCTTACACGGACTGCGTCAAATGCTCAATACCTCATTTGCAGCTCCAAGATATGCGAATGAGGTATTTGAGCGATCCAGAAGTTAAAACCAGTCCGTAACGGACGTGTTACAGAAATGTACTCAGCTGACAACTGAGTACATTTCTGCAAAATTAAAAACGGAGCTATGTCAGCTCCAAATAAAGGGTGCATATGTTTCATTAAGCATGCCAATGGCCAAATATGTGGCCATTGGCATGAAAAGTGTTGCAAAAATAAGTTATATAACTTTTTTTTTTCACTGGATTTTGTGTTTAACTGCAGCGCACACACCGCATAACGGGGTGCGCTACCTAAAACTGAAAACCGCAGCTTATAAGCCCACAATTGTGGGATATATGTATTACATTGAATGTCAATGGAGGGACTTGCAGACCAAAAACAATATGGCCTCCGTTCAGTGGTTGTCAAGGGGGGGAAGCTCCGTGTAAGACATGTAACTAAGCATTACTAGGCAATCCTATGTAAATGAGGGTTACAATACTGAATCACACTGCCACATAGGTAATGAGCACTTTCTGAGTAGTGTAAGAGTTAGAGAAGGGGGAGGAACAGAGTAAGAGGTAGGTGACATCACGGGGGGGAAGGATAGTAATAAATGTACCAGATTGGAGGGAAATGTAAGATAACAGATGACAGACAGACATCAGGGAGGGAGGTGTGTCCCAACAGAACACTAGGAAAGTCAAGAAATTGAGGGTGTACGCTATCCCTACACTCAAAGTTTCTTGATATCGCATCATGCGCGTGTGCAGCGCCATGTAAGGCAGGTTCAACATGTGGGAGCGTATTGCAAACTGTTTACAATGGTTTGCGCGGGCGTGCACATGTGTAAGGCAGTGTGCGCGCATTTTAGCATGAATCAGCCTAGCTAACACCGTGTAAGGATGTGTGCGTGCGTTTAAGTGACTGTGAGCGTGTTTAAGCTGGTGTGCACATTGCTCCCCCTCAGGAAACAGAGAGGAAACAGGAAACAACTAAAATCCAGGTAAACTGCCAGAGGATACTACTGAGCATTGGTGGAAACAATTAGAAGCAGGCAATTACACAGGCAGACTAGAAGCCCAACCCAGCACTTAAAACACTGCAAGGAGCAGTGCAGGCTGTTTCTCACAACAGATACTGCCAGAAACTAAGCTATCAGAATTGAAAACTGAAAAAAGCTGAACTCAGAGCAGAAATGCTAGGGGCTGCCATAGCTATTATAGTCAGGCATAGGCAAATTGCTGAGGGTGGTGACAATGCAGATGCTGACAGACAACCCAGAGTGAGGAGAAGGAGAAGAGTATACAGGCCCAGGGTCACCTACCATGGGTTACATGAGCTGGAGATAGTAGAGCGCTATAGAGTGGACAGAGAGCTCCTGCAGCAGATTGTTGAGCTGTGCAGGCCACTGGTGATATGATGGGGATATCACGGGCATCAGCCTCCAGGGTACTGCACCAGTTCCTGGATGCCATGTCACCACATGTCAGTGATCATATATATGTCCCT